>NW_027175525.1:0-145000 GCF_028021215.1 Eschrichtius robustus | reverse complement strand
AGTGTTCTGGTACCGAAACGGGGGCTGAAGAAAGGTCCCTAGGAGTCTTGAAAAGCTTACTACCGTGAAACTAAAGCCGAACCGCGATGAAGGCCTCGTGGAGCTGCGGCACGCCTCCAGTTTGGCAAAGCAAATCAGGGCCTTACTTCGAGGCTCGTGCTCCCATTGTGTTTCACTTTAGGTATAGAGCAGAGCAGGATGAGCTTCCAAGTAGGAACTGGAAGCCAAAGGTTTCTTCCGGGCAAACTCATCTTCTTCTCAGAACCATGCCGACAGTGAGGAAAACCACGACAACAACAATGCTTTTCAGGTAGCGTCAAGTCCGCATCAATGGAGCTTTCAAACTGGGAAAAGAAGCCTTGTGCCATCACTCTCCCTTTTCCATGTTGACAGGCTGCAGAAGTACATGTGGATTCCAACAACTCAAAGGAGACTCAAGTTACCTCCTGGGCCCTCCCCTGAATCACCCTTTCCTCCGCCCGCTATTGTGCGCGTAGTGAGCTGCCTAAAGGAGGAATGCTCGAGGTCCGCAAAGGGGCCTGTGAATCTTCCGAAAGCCTGCAGGGTTACACCAAGAACTGTGCTGATGTTGCCGTTGGAACGCACTCCGACAGTCTCCTTGAGGGATGGGTGATTCAGGTAAGAGGTGTTAGAAGGAAATATGAGCAGAGTGATCTCCTCACGTTAGCCCACCTCGGGCAAGGAGGCCGACTTCCTTGGAGGGCTGGAGATTCTAGACCTGTGTTCCTGAAGCTGCTGTAGAGCTGAGGAAATGTATCATTCCCAAGGAAGAGTGCAGTGTGTTGCCCCTCACTCGGCAAACACAGGGGTCCTCCAAAGGGCCTACGGGGCTGGATGTTGCTTAACAGGCCCAGGGCATCCTGGGGGTACCCAATATTCTGGAACGGAAACGGGTGCTGACGCGACAGTCCTAGGAGACCTGAAAAGCTTACTACCTTAAACTAAAGCAGAAGAGCCATTAAGGCCTCATGGAGTTGCTGCATGCCTTCCTTTCGGCAAGGGAAATCAGGGCCTTCCTTCGAGGCTAGTGCTCACATTGACTTTCACTTTACGTATAAGGGCAGAGCAGGACGAGCCTCCAAGTAGGAACTGGAAGCCCAAGGTTTCCTTCGCGAAAACTCATTTTCTTCTCTGAGCCATGCCGGCAGTGAGTAAAAGCCCGGTCACAACAATGCTTTTCAGGTAGCTTCGAGGCCGCATGAACGGAGCTTTCCAAAAGGGAAAACAAGCCTTGTGCCATCAGTCTCCCATTTCTAGGTTGACACGCAGCCTAAGCACATGTCGACGCTAAACGTCCAAAGAGACTCGAGTTACTCACTGGGGCTTTCACTGAATCAAATTGGTTCTTCGACCGGTGTTCTGCGTGCAGTGAAGTGCCTAAACAAAGGATGGGCGAGGGAGACTTAGGGTCCTGTTCATCTTCCACAGGCCTGCGGTGTTACACCAAGAACCGTGTTTGTGTTTTACTTGGAATGCAAGCCGACCACCTCCTTGAGGATGCGTGGCTCTAAGAGTGAAATCTGAAAAGGGATTAGAAAGAGAGTGTTTTTCTCTATGGAGTTCGGCTAGGGGAACGAGATTACATCCGTTGCATGTAGGACAGTCTGGAACTGTCTTCCTGAATCCTGTGTAAACCTGAGGTAATCTGGCTCTCCCAAGGAAGTGTGTAGTGGGTTGCATTTCGCTAGCCAACCCGGGGGTGTTCCAAAAGGCCTACGGGGCTGGAAGTTGCTTAACAGGACCAGAGCTTCCTGGCTGTACTCAGTGTTCTGGTACCGAAACGGGGGCTGAAGAAAGGTCCCTAGGAGTCTGGAAAAGCTTACTACCGTGAAACTAAAGCCGATCCGCCATGAAGGCCTCGTGGAGCTGCGGCACGCCTCCAGTTTGGCAAAGCAAATCAGGGCCTTACTTCGAGGCTCGTGCTCCCATTGTGTTTCACTTTAGGTATAGAGCAGAGCAGGATGAGCTTCCAAGTAGGAACTGGAAGCCAAAGGTTTCTTCCGGGCAAACTCATCTTCTTCTCAGAACCATGCCGACAGTGAGGAAAACCACGACAACAACAATGCTTTTCATGTAGCGTCAAGTCCGCATCAATGGAGCTTTCAAACTGGGAAAAGAAGCCTTGTGCCATCACTCTCCCTTTTCCGTGTTGACAGGCTGCAGAAGTACATGTGGATTCCAACAACTCAAAGGAGACTCAAGTTACCTCCTGGGCCCTCCCCTGAATCACCCTTTCCTCCGCCCGCTATTGTGCGTGTAGTGAGCTGCCTAAAGGAGGAATGCTCGAGGTCCGCAAAGGGGCCTGTCAATCTTCCGAAAGCCTGCAGGGTTACACCAAGAACTGTGCTTATGTTGCCGTTGGAACGCACTCCGACAGTCTCCTTGAGGGATGGGTGATTCAGGTAAGAGGTGTTAGAAGGAAATATGAGCAGAGTGATTTACTCACGTTAGCCCACCTCGGGCAAGGAGGCCGACTTCCTTGGAGGGCTGGAGATTCTAGACCTGTGTTCCTGAAGCTGCTGTAGAGCTGAGGAAATGTATCATTCCCAAGGAAGAGTGCAGTGTGTTGCCCCTCACTCGGCAAAGGGCCCTCCAAAGGGCCTACGGGGCTGGATGTTGCTTAACAGGCCCAGGGCATCCTGGGGGTACCCAATATTCTGGAACGGAAACGGGTGCTGACGCGACAGTCCTAGGAGACCTGAAAAGCTTACTACCTTAAACTAAAGCAGAAGAGCCATTAAGGCCTCATGGAGTTGCTGCATGCCTTCCTTTCGGCAAGGGAAATCAGGGCCTTCCTTCGAGGCTAGTGCTCACGTTGACTTTCACTTTACGTATAGGGCAGAGCAGGACGAGCCTCCAAGTAGGAACTGGAAGCCCAAGGTTTCCTTCGCGAAAACTCATTTTCTTCTCTGAGCCATGCCGGCAGTGAGTAAAAGCCCGGTCACAACAATGCTTTTCAGGTAGCTTCGAGGCCGCATGAACGGAGCTTTCCAAATGGGAAAACAAGCCTTGTGCCATCAGTCTCCCATTTCTAGGTTGACACGCAGCCTAAGCACATGTCGACGCTAAACGTCCAAAGAGACTCGAGTTATTCACTGGGGCTTTCACTGAATCAAATTGGTTCTTCGACCGGTGTTCTGCGTGCAGTGAAGTGCCTAAAGAAAGGATGGGCGAGGGAGACTTAGGGTCCTGTTCATCTTCCACAGGCCTGCGGTGTTACACCAAGAACCGTGTTTGTGTTTTACTTGGAATGCAAGCCGACCACCTCCTTGAGGATGCGTGGCTCTAAGAGTGAAATCTGAAAAGGGATTAGAAAGAGAGTGTTTTTCTCTATGGAGTTCGGCTAGGGGAACGAGATTACATCCGTAGCATGTAGGACAGTCTGGAACTGTCTTCCTGAATCCTGTGTAAACCTGAGGTAATCTGGCTCTCCCAAGGAAGTGTGCAGTGGGTTGCATTTCGCTAGCCAACCCGGGGGTGTTCCAAAAGTCCTACGGGGCTGGAAGTTGCTTAACAGGACCAGAGCTTCCTGGCTGTACTCAGTGTTCTGGTACCGAAACGGGGGCTGAAGAAAGGTCCCTAGGAGTCTTGAAAAGCTTACTACCGTGAAACTAAAGCCGAACCGCGATGAAGGCCTCGTGGAGCTGCGGCACGCCTCCAGTTTGGCAAAGCAAATCAGGGCCTTACTTCGAGGCTCGTGCTCCCATTGTGTTTCACTTTAGGTATAGAGCAGAGCAGGATGAGCTTCCAAGTAGGAACTGGAAGCCAAAGGTTTCTTCCGGGCAAACTCATCTTCTTCTCAGAACCATGCCGACAGTGAGGAAAACCACGACAACAACAATGCTTTTCAGGTAGCGTCAAGTCCGCATCAATGGAGCTTTCAAACTGGGAAAAGAAGCCTTGTGCCATCACTCTCCCTTTTCCATGTTGACAGGCTGCAGAAGTTATTGTGGATTCCAACAACTCAAAGGAGACTCAAGTTACCTCCTGGGCCCGCCCCTGAATCACCCTTTCCTCCGCCCGCTATTGTGCGTGTAGTGAGCTGCCTAAAGGAGGAATGCTCGAGGTCCGAAAAGGGGCCTGTCAATCTTCCGAAAGCCTGCAGGGTTACACCAAGAACTGTGCTTATGTTGCCGTTGGAACGCACTCCGACAGTCTCCTTGAGGGATGGGTGATTCAGGTAAGAGGTGTTAGAAGGAAATATGAGCAGAGTGATCTCCTCACGTTAGCCCACCTCGGGCAAGGAGGCCGACTTCCTTGGAGGGCTGGAGATTCTAGACCTGTGTTCCTGAAGCTGCTGTAGAGCTGAGGAAATGTATCATTCCCAAGGAAGAGTGCAGTGTGTTGCCCCTCACTCGGCAAACACAGGGGTCCTCCAAAGGGCCTACGGGGCTGGATGTTGCTTAACAGGCCCAGGGCATCCTGGGGGTACCCAATATTCTGGAACGGAAACGGGTGCTGACGCGACAGTCCTAGGAGACCTGAAAAGCTTACTACCTTAAACTAAAGCAGAAGAGCCATTAAGGCCTCATGGAGTTGCTGCATGCCTTCCTTTCGGCAAGGGAAATCAGGGCCTTCCTTCGAGGCTAGTGCTCACGTTGACTTTCACTTTACGTATAGGGCAGAGCAGGACGAGCCTCCAAGTAGGAACTGGAAGCCCAAGGTTTCCTTCGCGAAAACTCATTTTCTTCTCTGAGCCATGCCGGCAGTGAGTAAAAGCCCGGTCACAACAATGCTTTTCAGGTAGCTTCGAGGCCGCATGAATGGAGCTTTCCAAATGGGAAAACAAGCCTTGTGCCATCAGTCTCCCATTTCTAGGTTGACACGCAGCCTAAGCACATGTCGACGCTAAACGTCCAAAGAGACTCGAGTTACTCACTGGGGCTTTCACTGAATCAAATTGGTTCTTCGACCGGTGTTCTGCGTGCAGTGAAGTGCCTAAACAAAGGATGGGCGAGGGAGACTTAGGGTCCTGTTCATCTTCCACAGGCCTGCGGTGTTACACCAAGAACCGTGTTTGTGTTTTACTTGGAATGCAAGCCGACCACCTCCTTGAGGATGCGTGGCTCTAAGAGTGAAATCTGAAAAGGGATTAGACAGAGAGTGTTTTTCTCTATGGAGTTCGGCTAGGGGAACGAGATTACATCCGTTGCATGTAGGACAGTCTGGAACTGTCTTCCTGAATCCTGTGTAAACCTGAGGTAATCTGGCTCTCCCAAGGAAGTGTGTAGTGGGTTGCATTTCACTAGCCAACCCGGGGGTGTTCCAAAAGGCCTACGGGGCTGGAAGTTGCTTAACAGGACCAGAGCTTCCTGGCTGTACTCAGTGTTCTGGTACCGAAACGGGGGCTGAAGAAAGGTCCCTAGGAGTCTTGAAAAGCTTACTACCGTGAAACTAAAGCCGATCCGCCATGAGGGCCTCGTGGAGCTGCGGCACGCCTCCAGTTTGGCAAAGCAAATCAGGGCCTTACTTCGAGGCTCGTGCTCCCATTGTGTTTCACTTTCGGTATAGAGCAGAGCAGGATGAGCTTCCAAGTAGGAACTGGAAGCCAAAGGTTTCTTCCGGGCAAACTCATCTTCTTCTCAGAACCATGCCGACAGTGAGGAAAACCACGACAACAACAATGCTTTTCAGGTAGCGTCAAGTCCGCATCAATGGAGCTTTCAAACTGGGAAAAGAAGCCTTGTGCCATCACTCTCCCTTTTCCGTGTTGACAGGCTGCAGAAGTACATGTGGATTCCAACAACTCAAAGGAGACTCAAGTTACCTCCTGGGCTCTCCCCTGAATCACCCTTTCCTCCGGCCGCTATTGTGCGTGTAGTGAGCTGCCTAAAGGAGGAATGCTCGAGGTCCGCAAAGGGGCCTGTCAATCTTCCGAAAGCCTGCAGGGTTACACCAAGAACTGTGCTTATGTTTCCCTTGGAACGCACTCCGACAGTCTCCTTGAGGGATGGGTGATTCAGGTAAGAGGTGTTAGAAGGAAATATGAGCAGAGTGATCTCCTCACGTTAGCCCACCTCGGGCAAGGAGGCCGACTTCCTTGGAGGGCTGGAGATTCTAGACCTGTGTTCCTGAAGCTGCTGTAGAGCTGAGGAAATGTATCATTCCCAAGGAAGAGTGCAGTGTGTTGCCCCTCACTCGGCAAACACAGGGGTCCTCCAAAGGGCCTACGGGGCTGGATGTTGCTTAACAGGCCCAGGGCATCCTGGGGGTACCCAATATTCTGGAACGGAAACGGGTGCTGACGCGACAGTCCTAGGAGACCTGAAAAGCTTACTACCTTAAACTAAAGCAGAAGAGCCATTAAGGCCTCATGGAGTTGCTGCATGCCTTCCTTTCGGCAAGGGAAATCAGGGCCTTCCTTCGAGGCTAGTGCTCACGTTGACTTTCACTTTACGTATAGGGCAGAGCAGGACGAGCCTCCAAGTAGGAACTGGAAGCCCAAGGTTTCCTTCGCGAAAACTCATTTTCTTCTCTGAGCCATGCCGGCAGTGAGTAAAAGCCCGGTCACAACAATGCTTTTCAGGTAGCTTCGAGGCCGCATGAACGGAGCTTTCCAAATGGGAAAACAAGCCTTGTGCCATCAGTCTCCCATTTCTAGGTTGACACGCAGCCTAAGCACATGTCGACGCTAAACGTCCAAAGAGACTCGAGTTACTCACTGGGGCTTTCACTGAATCAAATTGGTTCTTCGACCGGTGTTCTGCGTGCAGTGAAGTGCCTAAACAAAGGATGGGCGAGGGAGACTTAGGGTCCTGTTCATCTTCCACAGGCCTGCGGTGTTACACCAAGAACCGTGTTTGTGTTTTACTTGGAATGCAAGCCGACCACCTCCTTGAGGATGCGTGGCTCTAAGAGTGAAATCTGAAAAGGGATTAGAAAGAGAGTGTTTTTCTCTATGGAGTTCGGCTAGGGGAACGAGATTACATCCGTTGCATGTAGGACAGTCTGGAACTGTCTTCCTGAATCCTGTGTAAACCTGAGGTAATCTGGCTCTCCCAAGGAAGTGTGTAGTGGGTTGCATTTCGCTAGCCAACCCGGGGGTGTTCCAAAAGGCCTACGGGGCTGGAAGTTGCTTAACAGGACCAGAGCTTCCTGGCTGTACTCAGTGTTCTGGTACCGAAACGGGGGCTGAAGAAAGGTCCCTAGGAGTCTTGAAAAGCTTACTACCGTGAAACTAAAGCCGATCCGCCATGAGGGCCTCGTGGAGCTGCGGCACGCCTCCAGTTTGGCAAAGCAAATCAGGGCCTTACTTCGAGGCTCGTGCTCCCATTGTGTTTCACTTTAGGTATAGAGCAGAGCAGGATGAGCTTCCAAGTAGGAACTGGAAGCCAAAGGTTTCTTCCGGGCAAACTCATCTTCTTCTCAGAACCATGCCGACAGTGAGGAAAACCACGACAACAACAATGCTTTTCAGGTAGCGTCAAGTCCGCATCAATGGAGCTTTCAAACTGGGAAAAGAAGCCTTGTGCCATCACTCTCCCTTTTCCATGTTGACAGGCTGCAGAAGTACATGTGGATTCCAACAACTCAAAGGAGACTCAAGTTACCTCCTGGGCTCTCCCCTGAATCACCCTTTCCTCCGCCCGCTATTGTGCGTGTAGTGAGCTGCCTAAAGGAGGAATGCTCGAGGTCCGCAAAGGGGCCTGTCAATCTTCCGAAAGCCTGCAGGGTTACACCAAGAACTGTGCTTATGTTTCCCTAGGAACGCACTCCGACAGTCTCCTTGAGGGATGGGTGATTCAGGTAAGAGGTGTTAGAAGGAAATATGAGCAGAGTGATCTCCTCACGTTAGCCCACCTCGGGCAAGGAGGCCGACTTCCTTGGAGGGCTGGAGATTCTAGACCTGTGTTCCTGAAGCTGCTGTAGAGCTGAGGAAATGTATCATTCCCAAGGAAGAGTGCAGTGTGTTGCCCCTCACTCGGCAAACACAGGGGTCCTCCAAAGGGCCTACGGGGCTGGATGTTGCTTAACAGGCCCAGGGCATCCTGGGGGTACCCAATATTCTGGAACGGAAACGGGTGCTGACGCGACAGTCCTAGGAGACCTGAAAAGCTTACTACCTTAAACTAAAGCAGAAGAGCCATTAAGGCCTCATGGAGTTGCTGCATGCCTTCCTTTCGGCAAGGGAAATCAGGGCCTTCCTTCGAGGCTAGTGCTCACGTTGACTTTCACTTTACGTATAGGGCAGAGCAGGACGAGCCTCCAAGTAGGAACTGGAAGCCCAAGGTTTCCTTCGCGAAAACTCATTTTCTTCTCTGAGCCATGCCGGCAGTGAGTAAAAGCCCGGTCACAACAATGCTTTTCAGGTAGCTTCGAGGCCGCATGAACGGAGCTTTCCAAATGGGAAAACAAGCCTTGTGCCATCAGTCTCCCATTTCTAGGTTGACACGCAGCCTAAGCACATGTCGACGCTAAACGTCCAAAGAGACTCGAGTTACTCACTGGGGCTTTCACTGAATCAAATTGGTTCTTCGACCGGTGTTCTGCGTGCAGTGAAGTGCCTAAACAAAGGATGGGCGAGGGAGACTTAGGGTCCTGTTCATCTTCCACAGGCCTGCGGTGTTACACCAAGAACCGTGTTTGTGTTTTACTTGGAATGCAAGCCGACCACCTCCTTGAGGATGCGTGGCTCTAAGAGTGAAATCTGAAAAGGGATTAGAAAGAGAGTGTTTTTCTCTATGGAGTTCGGCTAGGGGAACGAGATTACATCCGTTGCATGTAGGACAGTCTGGAACTGTCTTCCTGAATCCTGTGTAAACCTGAGGTAATCTGGCTCTCCCAAGGAAGTGTGTAGTGGGTTGCATTTCGCTAGCCAACCCGGGGGTGTTCCAAAAGGCCTACGGGGCTGGAAGTTGCTTAACAGGACCAGAGCTTCCTGGCTGTACTCAGTGTTCTGGTACCGAAACGGGGGCTGAAGAAAGGTCCCTAGGAGTCTTGAAAAGCTTACTACCGTGAAACTAAAGCCGATCCGCCATGAGGGCCTAGTGGAGCTGCGGCACGCCTCCAGTTTGGCAAAGCAAATCAGGGCCTTACTTCGAGGCTCGTGCTCCCATTGTGTTTCACTTTAGGTATAGAGCAGAGCAGGATGAGCTTCCAAGTAGGAACTGGAAGCCAAAGGTTTCTTCCGGGCAAACTCATCTTCTTCTCAGAACCATGCCGACAGTGAGGAAAACCACGACAACAACAATGCTTTTCAGGTAGCGTCAAGTCCGCATCAATGGAGCTTTCAAACTGGGAAAAGAAGCCTTGTGCCATCACTCTCCCTTTTCCATGTTGACAGGCTGCAGAAGTACATGTGGATTCCAACAACTCAAAGGAGACTCAAGTTACCTCCTGGGCCCTCCCCTGAATCACCCTTTCCTCCGCCCGCTATTGTGCGTGTAGTGAGCTGCCTAAAGGAGGAATGTTCGAGGTCCGCAAAGGGGCCTGTCAATCTTCCGAAAGCCTGCAGGGTTACACCAAGAACTGTACTTATGTTGCCGTTGGAACGCACTCCGACAGTCTCCTTGAGGGATGGGTGATTCAGGTAAGAGGTGTTAGAAGGAAATATGAGCAGAGTGATTTCCTCACGTTAGCCCACCTCGGGCAAGGAGGCCGACTTCCTTGGAGGGCTGGAGATTCTAGACCTGTGTTCCTGAAGCTGCTGTAGAGCTGAGGAAATGTATCATTCCCAAGGAAGAGTGCAGTGTGTTGCCCCTCACTCGGCAAACACAGGGGTCCTCCAAAGGGCCTACGGGGCTGGATGTTGCTTAACAGGCCCAGGGCATCCTGGGGGTACCCAATATTCTGGAACGGAAACGGGTGCTGACGCGACAGTCCTAGGAGACCTGAAAAGCTTACTACCTTAAACTAAAGCAGAAGAGCCATTAAGGCCTCATGGAGTTGCTGCATGCCTTCCTTTCGGCAAGGGAAATCAGGGCCTTCCTTCGAGGCTAGTGCTCACGTTGACTTTCACTTTACGTATAGGGCAGAGCAGGACGAGCCTCCAAGTAGGAACTGGAAGCCCAAGGTTTCCTTCGCGAAAACTCATTTTCTTCTCTGAGCCATGCCGGCAGTGAGTAAAAGCCCGGTCACAACAATGCTTTTCAGGTAGCTTCGAGGCCGCATGAACGGAGCTTTCCAAATGGGAAAACAAGCCTTGTGCCATCAGTCTCCCATTTCTAGGTTGACACGCAGCCTAAGCACATGTCGACGCTAAACGTCCAAAGAGACTCGAGTTACTCACTGGGGCTTTCACTGAATCAAATTGGTTCTTCGACCGGTGTTCTGCGTGCAGTGAAGTGCCTAAAGAAAGGATGGGCGAGGGAGACTTAGGGTCCTGTTCATCTTCCACAGGCCTGCGGTGTTACACCAAGAACCGTGTTTGTGTTTTACTTGGAATGCAAGCCGACCACCTCCTTGAGGATGCGTGGCTCTAAGAGTGAAATCTGAAAAGGGATTAGACAGAGAGTGTTTTTCTGTATGGAGTTCGGCTAGGGGAACGAGATTACATCCGTTGCATGTAGGACAGTCTGGAACTGTCTTCCTGAATCCTGTGTAAACCTGAGGTAATCTGGCTCTCCCAAGGAAGTGTGCAGTGGGTTGCATTTCGCTAGCCAACCCGGGGGTGTTCCAAAAGGCCTACGGGGCTGGAAGTTGCTTAACAGGACCAGAGCTTCCTGGCTGTACTCAGTGTTCTGGTACCGAAACGGGGGCTGAAGAAAGGTCCCTAGGAGTCTTGAAAAGCTTACTACCGTGAAACTAAAGCCGAACCGCCATGAAGGCCTCGTGGAGCTGCGGCACGCCTCCAGTTTGGCAAAGCAAATCAGGGCCTTACTTCGAGGCTCGTGCTCCCATTGTGTTTCACTTTAGGTATAGAGCAGAGCAGGATGAGCTTCCAAGTAGGAACTGGAAGCCAAAGGTTTCTTCCGGGCAAACTCATCTTCTTCTCAGAACCATGCCGACAGTGAGGAAAACCACGACAACAACAATGCTTTTCAGGTAGCGTCAAGTCCGCATCAATGGAGCTTTCAAACTGGGAAAAGAAGCCTTGTGCCATCACTCTCCCTTTTCCTTGTTGACAGGCTGCAGAAGTACATGTGGATTCCAACAACTCAAAGGAGACTCAAGTTACCTCCTGGGCTCTCCCCTGAATCACCCTTTCCTCCGCCCGCTATTGTGCGTGTAGTGAGCTGCCTAAAGGAGGAATGCTCGAGGTCCGCAAAGGGGCCTGTCAATCTTCCGAAAGCCTGCAGGGTTACACCAAGAACTGTGCTTATGTTTCCCTTGGAACGCACTCCGACAGTCTCCTTGAGGGATGGGTGATTCAGGTAAGAGGTGTTAGAAGGAAATATGAGCAGAGTGATCTCCTCACGTTAGCCCACCTCGGGCAAGGAGGCCGACTTCCTTGGAGGGCTGGAGATTCTAGACCTGTGTTCCTGAAGCTGCTGTAGAGCTGAGGAAATGTATCATTCCCAAGGAAGAGTGCAGTGTGTTGCCCCTCACTCGGCAAACACAGAGGTCCTCCAAAGGGCCTACGGGGCTGGATGTTGCTTAACAGGCCCAGGGCATCCTGGGGGTACCCAATATTCTGGAACGGAAACGGGTGCTGACGCGACAGTCCTAGGAGACCTGAAAAGCTTACTACCTTAAACTAAAGCAGAAGAGCCATTAAGGCCTCATGGAGTTGCTGCATGCCTTCCTTTCGGCAAGGGAAATCAGGGCCTTCCTTCGAGGCTAGTGCTCACGTTGACTTTCACTTTACGTATAGGGCAGAGCAGGACAAGCCTCCAAGTAGGAACTGGAAGCCCAAGGTTTCCTTCGCGAAAACTCATTTTCTTCTCTGAGCCATGCCGGCAGTGAGTAAAAGCCCGGTCACAACAATGCTTTTCAGGTAGCTTCGAGGCCGCATGAACGGAGCTTTCCAAATGGGAAAACAAGCCTTGTGCCATCAGTCTCCCATTTCTAGGTTGACACGCAGCCTAAGCACATGTCGACGCTAAACGTCCAAAGAGACTCGAGTTACTCACTGGGGCTTTCACTGAATCAAATTGGTTCTTCGACCGGTGTTCTGCGTGCAGTGAAGTGCCTAAAGAAAGGATGGGCGAGGGAGACTTAGGGTCCTGTTCATCTTCCACAGGCCTGCGGTGTTACACCAAGAACCGTGTTTGTGTTTTACTTGGAATGCAAGCCGACCACCTCCTTGAGGATGCGTGGCTCTAAGAGTGAAATCTGAAAAGGGATTAGAAAGAGAGTGTTTTTCTCTATGGAGTTCGGCTAGGGGAACGAGATTACATCCGTTGCATGTAGGACAGTCTGGAACTGTCTTCCTGAATCCTGTGTAAACCTGAGGTAATCTGGCTCTCCCAAGGAAGTGTGCAGTGGGTTGCATTTCGCTAGCCAACCCGGGGGTGTTCCAAAAGGCCTACGGGGCTGGAAGTTGCTTAACAGGACCAGAGCTTCCTGGCTGTACTCAGTGTTCTGGTACCGAAACGGGGGCTGAAGAAAGGTCCCTAGGAGTCTTGAAAAGCTTACTACCGTGAAACTAAAGCCGAACCGCGATGAAGGCCTCGTGGAGCTGCGGCACGCCTCCAGTTTGGCAAAGCAAATCAGGGCCTTACTTCGAGGCTCGTGCTCCCATTGTGTTTCACTTTAGGTATAGAGCAGAGCAGGATGAGCTTCCAAGTAGGAACTGGAAGCCAAAGGTTTCTTCCGGGCAAACTCATCTTCTTCTCAGAACCATGCCGACAGTGAGGAAAACCACGACAACAACAATGCTTTTCAGGTAGCGTCAAGTCCGCATCAATGGAGCTTTCAAACTGGGAAAAGAAGCCTTGTGCCATCACTCTCCCTTTTCCATGTTGACAGGCTGCAGAAGTACATGTGGATTCCAACAACTCAAAGGAGACTCAAGTTACCTCCTGGGCCCTCCCCTGAATCACCCTTTCCTCCGCCCGCTATTGTGCGTGTAGTGAGCTGCCTAAAGGAGGAATGCTCCAGGTCCGCAAAGGGGCCTGTCAATCTTCCGAAAGCCTGCAGGGTTACACCAAGAACTGTGCTTATGTTTCCCTTGGAACGCACTCCGACAGTCTCCTTGAGGGATGGGTGATTCAGGTAAGAGGTGTTAGAAGGAAATATGAGCAGAGTGATCTCCTCACGTTAGCCCACCTCGGGCAAGGAGGCCGACTTCCTTGGAGGGCTGGAGATTCTAGACCTGTGTTCCTGAAGCTGCTGTAGAGCTGAGGAAATGTATCATTCCCAAGGAAGAGTGCAGTGTGTTGCCCCTCACTCGGCAAACACAGGGGTCCTCCAAAGGGCCTACGGGGCTGGATGTTGCTTAACAGGCCCAGGGCATCCTGGGGGTACCCAATATTCTGGAACGGAAACGGGTGCTGACGCGACAGTCCTAGGAGACCTGAAAAGCTTACTACCTTAAACTAAAGCAGAAGAGCCATTAAGGCCTCATGGAGTTGCTGCATGCCTTCCTTTCGGCAAGGGAAATCAGGGCCTTCCTTCGAGGCTAGTGCTCACGTTGACTTTCACTTTACGTATAGGGCAGAGCAGGACGAGCCTCCAAGTAGGAACTGGAAGCCCAAGGTTTCCTTCGCGAAAACTCATTTTCTTCTCTGAGCCATGCCGGCAGTGAGTAAAAGCCCGGTCACAACAATGCTTTTCAGGTAGCTTCGAGGCCGCATGAACGGAGCTTTCCAAATGGGAAAACAAGCCTTGTGCCATCAGTCTCCCATTTCTAGGTTGACACGCAGCCTAAGCACATGTCGACGCTAAACGTCCAAAGAGACTCGAGTTACTCACTGGGGCTTTCACTGAATCAAATTGGTTCTTCGACCGGTGTTCTGCGTGCAGTGAAGTGCCTAAAGAAAGGATGGGCGAGGGAGACTTAGGGTCCTGTTCATCTTCCACAGGCCTGCGGTGTTACACCAAGAACCATGTTTGTGTTTTACTTGGAATGCAAGCCGACCACCTCCTTGAGGATGCGTGGCTCTAAGAGTGAAATCTGAAAAGGGATTAGAAAGAGAGTGTTTTTCTCTATGGAGTTCGGCTAGGGGAACGAGATTACATCCGTTGCATGTACGACAGTCTGGAACTGTCTTCCTGAATCCTGTGTAAACCTGAGGTAATCTGGCTCTCCCAAGGAAGTGTGTAGTGGGTTGCATTTCGCTAGCCAACCCGGGGGTGTTCCAAAAGGCCTACGGGGCTGGAAGTTGCTTAACAGGACCAGAGCTTCCTGGCTGTACTCAGTGTTCTGGTACCGAAACGGGGGCTGAAGAAAGGTCCCTAGGAGTCTTGAAAAGCTTACTACCGTGAAACTAAAGCCGATCCGCCATGAGGGCCTCGTGGAGCTGTGGCACGCCTCCAGTTTGGCAAAGCAAATCAGGGCCTTACTTCGAGGCTCGTGCTCCCATTGTGTTTCACTTTAGGTATAGAGCAGAGCAGGATGAGCTTCCAAGTAGGAACTGGAAGCCAAAGGTTTCTTCCGGGCAAACTCATCTTCTTCTCAGAACCATGCCGACAGTGAGGAAAACCACGACAACAACAATGCTTTTCAGGTAGCGTCAAGTCCGCATCAATGGAGCTTTCAAACTGGGAAAAGAAGCCTTGTGCCATCACTCTCCCTTTTCCTTGTTGACAGGCTGCAGAAGTACATGTGGATTCCAACAACTCAAAGGAGACTCAAGTTACCTCCTGGGCTCTCCCCTGAATCACCCTTTCCTCCGCCCGCTATTGTGCGTGTAGTGAGCTGCCTAAAGGAGGAATGCTCGAGGTCCGCAAAGGGGCCTGTCAATCTTCCGAAAGCCTGCAGGGTTACACCAAGAACTGTGCTTATGTTTCCCTTGGAACGCACTCCGACAGTCTCCTTGAGGGATGGGTGATTCAGGTAAGAGGTGTTAGAAGGAAATATGAGCAGAGTGATCTCCTCACGTTAGCCCACCTCGGGCAAGGAGGCCGACTTCCTTGGAGGGCTGGAGATTCTAGACCTGTGTTCCTGAAGCTGCTGTAGAGCTGAGGAAATGTATCATTCCCAAGGAAGAGTGCAGTGTGTTGCCCCTCACTCGGCAAACACAGAGGTCCTCCAAAGGGCCTACGGGGCTGGATGTTGCTTAACAGGCCCAGGGCATCCTGGGGGTACCCAATATTCTGGAACGGAAACGGGTGCTGACGCGACAGTCCTAGGAGACCTGAAAAGCTTACTACCTTAAACTAAAGCAGAAGAGCCATTAAGGCCTCATGGAGTTGCTGCATGCCTTCCTTTCGGCAAGGGAAATCAGGGCCTTCCTTCGAGGCTAGTGCTCACGTTGACTTTCACTTTACGTATAGGGCAGAGCAGGACGAGCCTCCAAGTAGGAACTGGAAGCCCAAGGTTTCCTTCGCGAAAACTCATTTTCTTCTCTGAGCCATGCCGGCAGTGAGTAAAAGCCCGGTCACAACAATGCTTTTCAGGTAGCTTCGAGGCCGCATGAACGGAGCTTTCCAAATGGGAAAACAAGCCTTGTGCCATCAGTCTCCCATTTCTAGGTTGACACGCAGCCTAAGCACATGTCGACGCTAAACGTCCAAAGAGACTCGAGTTACTCACTGGGGCTTTCACTGAATCAAATTGGTTCTTCGACCGGTGTTCTGCGTGCAGTGAAGTGCCTAAACAAAGGATGGGCGAGGGAGACTTAGGGTCCTGTTCATCTTCCACAGGCCTGCGGTGTTACACCAAGAACCGTGTTTGTGTTTTACTTGGAATGCAAGCCGACCACCTCCTTGAGGATGCGTGGCTCTAAGAGTGAAATCTGAAAAGGGATTAGAAAGAGAGTGTTTTTCTCTATGGAGTTCGGCTAGGGGAACGAGATTACATCCGTTGCATGTAGGACAGTCTGGAACTGTCTTCCTGAATCCTGTGTAAACCTGAGGTAATCTGGCTCTCCCAAGGAAGTGTGCAGTGGGTTGCATTTCGCTAGCCAACCCGGGGGTGTTCCAAAAGGCCTACGGGGCTGGAAGTTGCTTAACAGGACCAGAGCTTCCTGGCTGTACTCAGTGTTCTGGTACCGAAACGGGGGCTGAAGAAAGGTCCCTAGGAGTCTTGAAAAGCTTACTACCGTGAAACTAAAGCCGAACCGCCATGAAGGCCTCGTGGAGCTGCGGCACGCCTCCAGTTTGGCAAAGCAAATCAGGGCCTTACTTCGAGGCTCGTGCTCCCATTGTGTTTCACTTTAGGTATAGAGCAGAGCAGGATGAGCTTCCAAGTAGGAACTGGAAGCCAAAGGTTTCTTCCGGGCAAACTCATCTTCTCAGAACCATGCCGACAGTGAGGAAAACCACGACAACAACAATGCTTTTCAGGTAGCGTCAAGTCCGCATCAATGGAGCTTTCAAACTGGGAAAAGAAGCCTTGTGCCATCACTCTCCCTTTTCCATGTTGACAGGCTGCAGAAGTACATGTGGATTCCAACAACTCAAAGGAGACTCAAGTTACCTCCTGGGCCCTCCCCTGAATCACCCTTTCCTCCGCCCGCTATTGTGCGTGTAGTGAGCTGCCTAAAGGAGGAATGCTCCAGGTC
Source organism: Eschrichtius robustus (assembly GCF_028021215.1). Classification (NCBI taxonomy): domain Eukaryota; kingdom Metazoa; phylum Chordata; class Mammalia; order Artiodactyla; family Eschrichtiidae; genus Eschrichtius; species Eschrichtius robustus. Next base: position 128,432 of record NW_027175525.1, on the reverse strand, counting down.
CGCAAAGGGGCCTGTCAATCTTCCGAAAGCCTGCAGGGTTACACCAAGAACTGTGCTTATGTTTCCCTTGGAACGCACTCCGACAGTCTCCTTGAGGGATGGGTGATTCAGGTAAGAGGTGTTAGAAGGAAATATGAGCAGAGTGATCTCCTCACGTTAGCCCACCTCGGGCAAGGAGGCCGACTTCCTTGGAGGGCTGGAGATTCTAGACCTGTGTTCCTGAAGCTGCTGTAGAGCTGAGGAAATGTATCATTCCCAAGGAAGAGTGCAGTGTGTTGCCCCTCACTCGGCAAACACAGGGGTCCTCCAAAGGGCCTACGGGGCTGGATGTTGCTTAACAGGCCCAGGGCATCCTGGGGGTACCCAATATTCTGGAACGGAAACGGGTGCTGACGCGACAGTCCTAGGAGACCTGAAAAGCTTACTACCTTAAACTAAAGCAGAAGAGCCATTAAGGCCTCATGGAGTTGCTGCATGCCTTCCTTTCGGCAAGGGAAATCAGGGCCTTCCTTCGAGGCTAGTGCTCACGTTGACTTTCACTTTACGTATAGGGCAGAGCAGGACGAGCCTCCAAGTAGGAACTGGAAGCCCAAGGTTTCCTTCGCGAAAACTCATTTTCTTCTCTGAGCCATGCCGGCAGTGAGTAAAAGCCCGGTCACAACAATGCTTTTCAGGTAGCTTCGAGGCCGCATGAACGGAGCTTTCCAAATGGGAAAACAAGCCTTGTGCCATCAGTCTCCCATTTCTAGGTTGACACGCAGCCTAAGCACATGTCGACGCTAAACGTCCAAAGAGACTCGAGTTACTCACTGGGGCTTTCACTGAATCAAATTGGTTCTTCGACCGGTGTTCTGCGTGCAGTGAAGTGCCTAAAGAAAGGATGGGCGAGGGAGACTTAGGGTCCTGTTCATCTTCCACAGGCCTGCGGTGTTACACCAAGAACCATGTTTGTGTTTTACTTGGAATGCAAGCCGACCACCTCCTTGAGGATGCGTGGCTCTAAGAGTGAAATCTGAAAAGGGATTAGAAAGAGAGTGTTTTTCTCTATGGAGTTCGGCTAGGGGAACGAGATTACATCCGTTGCATGTAGGACAGTCTGGAACTGTCTTCCTGAATCCTGTGTAAACCTGAGGTAATCTGGCTCTCCCAAGGAAGTGTGTAGTGGGTTGCATTTCGCTAGCCAACCCGGGGGTGTTCCAAAAGGCCTACGGGGCTGGAAGTTGCTTAACAGGACCAGAGCTTCCTGGCTGTACTCAGTGTTCTGGTACCGAAACGGGGGCTGAAGAAAGGTCCCTAGGAGTCTTGAAAAGCTTACTACCGTGAAACTAAAGCCGATCCGCCATGAGGGCCTCGTGGAGCTGTGGCACGCCTCCAGTTTGGCAAAGCAAATCAGGGCCTTACTTCGAGGCTCGTGCTCCCATTGTGTTTCACTTTAGGTATAGAGCAGAGCAGGATGAGCTTCCAAGTAGGAACTGGAAGCCAAAGGTTTCTTCCGGGCAAACTCATCTTCTTCTCAGAACCATGCCGACAGTGAGGAAAACCACGACAACAACAATGCTTTTCAGGTAGCGTCAAGTCCGCATCAATGGAGCTTTCAAACTGGGAAAAGAAGCCTTGTGCCATCACTCTCCCTTTTCCATGTTGACAGGCTGCAGAAGTACATGTGGATTCCAACAACTCAAAGGAGACTCAAGTTACCTCCTGGGCCCTCCCCTGAATCACCCTTTCCTCCGCCCGCTATTGTGCGTGTAGTGAGCTGCCTAAAGGAGGAATGCTCGAGGTCCGCAAAGGGGCCTGTCAATCTTCCGAAAGCCTGCAGGGTTACACCAAGAACTGTGCTTATGTTGCCGTTGGAACGCACTCCGACAGTCTCCTTTAGGGATGGGTGATTCAGGTAAGAGGTGTTAGAAGGAAATATGAGCAGAGTGATTTCCTCACGTTAGCCCACCTCGGGCAAGGAGGCCGACTTCCTTGGAGGGCTGGAGATTCTAGACCTGTGTTCCTGAAGCTGCTGTAGAGCTGAGGAAATGTATCATTCCCAAGGAAGAGTGCAGTGTGTTGCCCCTCACTCGGCAAACACAGGGGTCCTCCAAAGGGCCTACGGGGCTGGATGTTGCTTAACAGGCCCAGGGCATCCTGGGGGTACCCAATATTCTGGAACGGAAACGGGTGCTGACGCGACAGTCCTAGGAGACCTGAAAAGCTTACTACCTTAAACTAAAGCAGAAGAGCCATTAAGGCCTCATGGAGTTGCTGCATGCCTTCCTTTCGGCAAGGGAAATCAGGGCCTTCCTTCGAGGCTAGTGCTCACGTTGACTTTCACTTTACGTATAGGGCAGAGCAGGACGAGCCTCCAAGTAGGAACTGGAAGCCCAAGGTTTCCTTCGCGAAAACTCATTTTCTTCTCTGAGCCATGCCGGCAGTGAGTAAAAGCCCGGTCACAACAATGCTTTTCAGGTAGCTTCGAGGCCGCATGAACGGAGCTTTCCAAATGGGAAAACAAGCCTTGTGCCATCAGTCTCCCATTTCTAGGTTGACACGCAGCCTAAGCACATGTCGACGCTAAACGTCCAAAGAGACTCGAGTTACTCACTGGGGCTTTCACTGAATCAAATTGGTTCTTCGACCGGTGTTCTGCGTGCAGTGAAGTGCCTAAAGAAAGGATGGGCGAGGGAGACTTAGGGTCCTGTTCATCTTCCACAGGCCTGCGGTGTTACACCAAGAACCATGTTTGTGTTTTACTTGGAATGCAAGCCGACCACCTCCTTGAGGATGCGTGGCTCTAAGAGTGAAATCTGAAAAGGGATTAGAAAGAGAGTGTTTTTCTCTATGGAGTTCGGCTAGGGGAACGAGATTACATCCGTTGCATGTACGACAGTCTGGAACTGTCTTCCTGAATCCTGTGTAAACCTGAGGTAATCTGGCTCTCCCAAGGAAGTGTGTAGTGGGTTGCATTTCGCTAGCCAACCCGGGGGTGTTCCAAAAGGCCTACGGGGCTGGAAGTTGCTTAACAGGACCAGAGCTTCCTGGCTGTACTCAGTGTTCTGGTACCGAAACGGGGGCTGAAGAAAGGTCCCTAGGAGTCTTGAAAAGCTTACTACCGTGAAACTAAAGCCGATCCGCCATGAGGGCCTCGTGGAGCTGTGGCACGCCTCCAGTTTGGCAAAGCAAATCAGGGCCTTACTTCGAGGCTCGTGCTCCCATTGTGTTTCACTTTAGGTATAGAGCAGAGCAGGATGAGCTTCCAAGTAGGAACTGGAAGCCAAAGGTTTCTTCCGGGCAAACTCATCTTCTTCTCAGAACCATGCCGACAGTGAGGAAAACCACGACAACAACAATGCTTTTCAGGTAGCGTCAAGTCCGCATCAATGGAGCTTTCAAACTGGGAAAAGAAGCCTTGTGCCATCACTCTCCCTTTTCCTTGTTGACAGGCTGCAGAAGTACATGTGGATTCCAACAACTCAAAGGAGACTCAAGTTACCTCCTGGGCTCTCCCCTGAATCACCCTTTCCTCCGCCCGCTATTGTGCGTGTAGTGAGCTGCCTAAAGGAGGAATGCTCGAGGTCCGCAAAGGGGCCTGTCAATCTTCCGAAAGCCTGCAGGGTTACACCAAGAACTGTGCTTATGTTTCCCTTGGAACGCACTCCGACAGTCTCCTTGAGGGATGGGTGATTCAGGTAAGAGGTGTTAGAAGGAAATATGAGCAGAGTGATCTCCTCACGTTAGCCCACCTCGGGCAAGGAGGCCGACTTCCTTGGAGGGCTGGAGATTCTAGACCTGTGTTCCTGAAGCTGCTGTAGAGCTGAGGAAATGTATCATTCCCAAGGAAGAGTGCAGTGTGTTGCCCCTCACTCGGCAAACACAGAGGTCCTCCAAAGGGCCTACGGGGCTGGATGTTGCTTAACAGGCCCAGGGCATCCTGGGGGTACCCAATATTCTGGAACGGAAACGGGTGCTGACGCGACAGTCCTAGGAGACCTGAAAAGCTTACTACCTTAAACTAAAGCAGAAGAGCCATTAAGGCCTCATGGAGTTGCTGCATGCCTTCCTTTCGGCAAGGGAAATCAGGGCCTTCCTTCGAGGCTAGTGCTCACGTTGACTTTCACTTTACGTATAGGGCAGAGCAGGACGAGCCTCCAAGTAGGAACTGGAAGCCCAAGGTTTCCTTCGCGAAAACTCATTTTCTTCTCTGAGCCATGCCGGCAGTGAGTAAAAGCCCGGTCACAACAATGCTTTTCAGGTAGCTTCGAGGCCGCATGAACGGAGCTTTCCAAATGGGAAAACAAGCCTTGTGCCATCAGTCTCCCATTTCTAGGTTGACACGCAGCCTAAGCACATGTCGACGCTAAACGTCCAAAGAGACTCGAGTTACTCACTGGGGCTTTCACTGAATCAAATTGGTTCTTCGACCGGTGTTCTGCGTGCAGTGAAGTGCCTAAACAAAGGATGGGCGAGGGAGACTTAGGGTCCTGTTCATCTTCCACAGGCCTGCGGTGTTACACCAAGAACCGTGTTTGTGTTTTACTTGGAATGCAAGCCGACCACCTCCTTGAGGATGCGTGGCTCTAAGAGTGAAATCTGAAAAGGGATTAGAAAGAGAGTGTTTTTCTCTATGGAGTTCGGCTAGGGGAACGAGATTACATCCGTTGCATGTAGGACAGTCTGGAACTGTCTTCCTGAATCCTGTGTAAACCTGAGGTAATCTGGCTCTCCCAAGGAAGTGTGCAGTGGGTTGCATTTCGCTAGCCAACCCGGGGGTGTTCCAAAAGGCCTACGGGGCTGGAAGTTGCTTAACAGGACCAGAGCTTCCTGGCTGTACTCAGTGTTCTGGTACCGAAACGGGGGCTGAAGAAAGGTCCCTAGGAGTCTTGAAAAGCTTACTACCGTGAAACTAAAGCCGAACCGCCATGAAGGCCTCGTGGAGCTGCGGCACGCCTCCAGTTTGGCAAAGCAAATCAGGGCCTTACTTCGAGGCTCGTGCTCCCATTGTGTTTCACTTTAGGTATAGAGCAGAGCAGGATGAGCTTCCAAGTAGGAACTGGAAGCCAAAGGTTTCTTCCGGGCAAACTCATCTTCTTCTCAGAACCATGCCGACAGTGAGGAAAACCACGACAACAACAATGCTTTTCAGGTAGCGTCAAGTCCGCATCAATGGAGCTTTCAAACTGGGAAAAGAAGCCTTGTGCCATCACTCTCCCTTTTCCATGTTGACAGGCTGCAGAAGTACATGTGGATTCCAACAACTCAAAGGAGACTCAAGTTACCTCCTGGGCCCTCCCCTGAATCACCCTTTCCTCCGCCCGCTATTGTGCGTGTAGTGAGCTGCCTAAAGGAGGAATGCTCCAGGTCCGCAAAGGGGCCTGTCAATCTTCCGAAAGCCTGCAGGGTTACACCAAGAACTGTGCTTATGTTTCCCTTGGAACGCACTCCGACAGTCTCCTTGAGGGATGGGTGATTCAGGTAAGAGGTGTTAGAAGGAAATATGAGCAGAGTGATCTCCTCACGTTAGCCCACCTCGGGCAAGGAGGCCGACTTCCTTGGAGGGCTGGAGATTCTAGACCTGTGTTCCTGAAGCTGCTGTAGAGCTGAGGAAATGTATCATTCCCAAGGAAGAGTGCAGTGTGTTGCCCCTCACTCGGCAAACACAGGGGTCCTCCAAAGGGCCTACGGGGCTGGATGTTGCTTAACAGGCCCAGGGCATCCTGGGGGTACCCAATATTCTGGAACGGAAACGGGTGCTGACGCGACAGTCCTAGGAGACCTGAAAAGCTTACTACCTTAAACTAAAGCAGAAGAGCCATTAAGGCCTCATGGAGTTGCTGCATGCCTTCCTTTCGGCAAGGGAAATCAGGGCCTTCCTTCGAGGCTAGTGCTCACGTTGACTTTCACTTTACGTATAGGGCAGAGCAGGACGAGCCTCCAAGTAGGAACTGGAAGCCCAAGGTTTCCTTCGCGAAAACTCATTTTCTTCTCTGAGCCATGCCGGCAGTGAGTAAAAGCCCGGTCACAACAATGCTTTTCAGGTAGCTTCGAGGCCGCATGAACGGAGCTTTCCAAATGGGAAAACAAGCCTTGTGCCATCAGTCTCCCATTTCTAGGTTGACACGCAGCCTAAGCACATGTCGACGCTAAACGTCCAAAGAGACTCGAGTTACTCACTGGGGCTTTCACTGAATCAAATTGGTTCTTCGACCGGTGTTCTGCGTGCAGTGAAGTGCCTAAAGAAAGGATGGGCGAGGGAGACTTAGGGTCCTGTTCATCTTCCACAGGCCTGCGGTGTTACACCAAGAACCATGTTTGTGTTTTACTTGGAATGCAAGCCGACCACCTCCTTGAGGATGCGTGGCTCTAAGAGTGAAATCTGAAAAGGGATTAGAAAGAGAGTGTTTTTCTCTATGGAGTTCGGCTAGGGGAACGAGATTACATCCGTTGCATGTAGGACAGTCTGGAACTGTCTTCCTGAATCCTGTGTAAACCTGAGGTAATCTGGCTCTCCCAAGGAAGTGTGTAGTGGGTTGCATTTCGCTAGCCAACCCGGGGGTGTTCCAAAAGGCCTACGGGGCTGGAAGTTGCTTAACAGGACCAGAGCTTCCTGGCTGTACTCAGTGTTCTGGTACCGAAACGGGGGCTGAAGAAAGGTCCCTAGGAGTCTTGAAAAGCTTACTACCGTGAAACTAAAGCCGATCCGCCATGAGGGCCTCGTGGAGCTGTGGCACGCCTCCAGTTTGGCAAAGCAAATCAGGGCCTTACTTCGAGGCTCGTGCTCCCATTGTGTTTCACTTTAGGTATAGAGCAGAGCAGGATGAGCTTCCAAGTAGGAACTGGAAGCCAAAGGTTTCTTCCGGGCAAACTCATCTTCTTCTCAGAACCATGCCGACAGTGAGGAATACCACGACAACAACAATGCTTTTCAGGTAGCGTCAAGTCCGCATCAATGGAGCTTTCAAACTGGGAAAAGAAGCCTTGTGCCATCACTCTCCCTTTTCCATGTTGACAGGCTGCAGAAGTACATGTGGATTCCAACAACTCAAAGGAGACTCAAGTTACCTCCTGGGCCCTCCCCTGAATCACCCTTTCCTCCGCCCGCTATTGTGCGTGTAGTGAGCTGCCTAAAGGAGGAATGCTCCAGGTCCGCAAAGGGGCCTGTCAATCTTCCGAAAGCCTGCAGGGTTACACCAAGAACTGTGCTTATGTTGCCGTTGGAACGCACTCCGACAGTCTCCTTGAGGGATGGGTGATTCAGGTAAGAGGTGTTAGAAGGAAATATGAGCAGAGTGATCTCCTCACGTTAGCCCACCTCGGGCAAGGAGGCCGACTTCCTTGGAGGGCTGGAGATTCTAGACCTGTGTTCCTGAAGCTGCTGTAGAGCTGAGGAAATGTATCATTCCCAAGGAAGAGTGCAGTGTGTTGCCCCTCACTCGGCAAACACAGGGGTCCTCCAAAGGGCCTACGGGGCTGGATGTTGCTTAACAGGCCCAGGGCATCCTGGGGGTACCCAATATTCTGGAACGGAAACGGGTGCTGACGCGACAGTCCTAGGAGACCTGAAAAGCTTACTACCTTAAACTAAAGCAGAAGAGCCATTAAGGCCTCATGGAGTTGCTGCATGCCTTCCTTTCGGCAAGGGAAATCAGGGCCTTCCTTCGAGGCTAGTGCTCACGTTGACTTTCACTTTACGTATAGGGCAGAGCAGGACGAGCCTCCAAGTAGGAACTGGAAGCCCAAGGTTTCCTTCGCGAAAACTCATTTTCTTCTCTGAGCCGTGCCGGCAGTGAGTAAAAGCCCGGTCACAACAATGCTTTTCAGGTAGCTTCGAGGCCGCATGAACGGAGCTTTCCAAATGGGAAAACAAGCCTTGTGCCATCAGTCTCCCATTTCTAGGTTGACACGCAGCCTAAGCACATGTCGACGCTAAACGTCCAAAGAGACTCGAGTTACTCACTGGGGCTTTCACTGAATCAAATTGGTTCTTCGACCGGTGTTCTGCGTGCAGTGAAGTGCCTAAAGAAAGGATGGGCGAGGGAGACTTAGGGTCCTGTTCATCTTCCACAGGCCTGCGGTGTTACACCAAGAACCATGTTTGTGTTTTACTTGGAATGCAAGCCGACCACCTCCTTGAGGATGCGTGGCTCTAAGAGTGAAATCTGAAAAGGGATTAGAAAGAGAGTGTTTTTCTCTATGGAGTTCGGCTAGGGGAACGAGATTACATCCGTTGCATGTAGGACAGTCTGGAACTGTCTTCCTGAATCCTGTGTAAACCTGAGGTAATCTGGCTCTCCCAAGGAAGTGTGTAGTGGGTTGCATTTCGCTAGCCAACCCGGGGGTGTTCCAAAAGGCCTACGGGGCTGGAAGTTGCTTAACAGGACCAGAGCTTCCTGGCTGTACTCAGTGTTCTGGTACCGAAACGGGGGCTGAAGAAAGGTCCCTAGGAGTCTTGAAAAGCTTACTACCGTGAAACTAAAGCCGATCCGCCATGAGGGCCTCGTGGAGCTGTGGCACGCCTCCAGTTTGGCAAAGCAAATCAGGGCCTTACTTCGAGGCTCGTGCTCCCATTGTGTTTCACTTTAGGTATAGAGCAGAGCAGGATGAGCTTCCAAGTAGGAACTGGAAGCCAAAGGTTTCTTCCGGGCAAACTCATCTTCTTCTCAGAACCATGCCGACAGTGAGGAAAACCACGACAACAACAATGCTTTTCAGGTAGCGTCAAGTCCGCATCAATGGAGCTTTCAAACTGGGAAAAGAAGCCTTGTGCCATCACTCTCCCTTTTCCATGTTGACAGGCTGCAGAAGTACATGTGGATTCCAACAACTCAAAGGAGACTCAAGTTACCTCCTGGGCCCTCCCCTGAATCACCCTTTCCTCCGCCCGCTATTGTGCGTGTAGTGAGCTGCCTAAAGGAGGAATGCTCGAGGTCCGCAAAGGGGCCTGTCAATCTTCCGAAAGCCTGCAGGGTTACACCAAGAACTGTGCTTATGTTGCCGTTGGAACGCACTCCGACAGTCTCCTTTAGGGATGGGTGATTCAGGTAAGAGGTGTTAGAAGGAAATATGAGCAGAGTGATTTCCTCACGTTAGCCCACCTCGGGCAAGGAGGCCGACTTCCTTGGAGGGCTGGAGATTCTAGACCTGTGTTCCTGAAGCTGCTGTAGAGCTGAGGAAATGTATCATTCCCAAGGAAGAGTGCAGTGTGTTGCCCCTCACTCGGCAAACACAGGGGTCCTCCAAAGGGCCTACGGGGCTGGATGTTGCTTAACAGGCCCAGGGCATCCTGGGGGTACCCAATATTCTGGAACGGAAACGGGTGCTGACGCGACAGTCCTAGGAGACCTGAAAAGCTTACTACCTTAAACTAAAGCAGAAGAGCCATTAAGGCCTCATGGAGTTGCTGCATGCCTTCCTTTCGGCAAGGGAAATCAGGGCCTTCCTTCGAGGCTAGTGCTCACGTTGACTTTCACTTTACGTATAGGGCAGAGCAGGACGAGCCTCCAAGTAGGAACTGGAAGCCCAAGGTTTCCTTCGCGAAAACTCATTTTCTTCTCTGAGCCATGCCGGCAGTGAGTAAAAGCCCGGTCACAACAATGCTTTTCAGGTAGCTTCGAGGCCACATGAACGGAGCTTTCCAAATGGGAAAACAAGCCTTGTGCCATCAGTCTCCCATTTCTAGGTTGACACGCAGCCTAAGCACATGTCGACGCTAAACGTCCAAAGAGACTCGAGTTACTCACTGGGGCTTTCACTGAATCAAATTGGTTCTTCGACCGGTGTTCTGCGTGCAGTGAAGTGCCTAAAGAAAGGATGGGCGAGGGAGACTTAGGGTCCTGTTCATCTTCCACAGGCCTGCGGTGTTACACCAAGAACCGTGTTTGTGTTTTACTTGGAATGCAAGCCGACCACCTCCTTGAGGATGCGTGGCTCTAAGAGTGAAATCTGAAAAGGGATTAGACAGAGAGTGTTTTTCTCTATGGAGTTCGGCTAGGGGAACGAGATTACATCCGTTGCATGTAGGACAGTCTGGAACTGTCTTCCTGAATCCTGTGTAAACCTGAGGTAATCTGGCTCTCCCAAGGAAGTGTGCAGTGGGTTGCATTTCGCTAGCCAACCCGGGGGTGTTCCAAAAGGCCTACGGGGCTGGAAGTTGCTTAACAGGACCAGAGCTTCCTGGCTGTACTCAGTGTTCTGGTACCGAAACGGGGGCTGAAGAAAGGTCCCTAGGAGTCTTGAAAAGCTTACTACCGTGAAACTAAAGCCGAACCGCGATGAAAGCCTCGTGGAGCTGCGGCACGCCTCCAGTTTGGCAAAGCAAATCAGGGCCTTACTTCGAGGCTCGTGCTCCCATTGTGTTTCACTTTAGGTATAGAGCAGAGTAGGATGAGCTTCCAAGTAGGAACTGGAAGCCAAAGGTTTCTTCCGGGCAAACTCATCTTCTTCTCAGAACCATGCCGACAGTGAGGAAAACCACGACAACAACAATGCTTTTCAGGTAGCGTCAAGTCCGCATCAATGGAGCTTTCAAACTGGGAAAAGAAGCCTTGTGCCATCACTCTCCCTTTTCCATGTTGACAGGGTGCAGAAGTACATGTGGATTCCAACAACTCAAAGGAGACTCAAGTTACCTCCTGGGCCCTCCCCTGAATCACCCTTTCCTCCGCCCGCTATTGTGCGTGTAGTGAGCTGCCTAAAGGAGGAATGCTCGAGGTCCGCAAAGGGGCCTGTCAATCTTCCGAAAGCCTGCAGGGTTACACCAAGAACTGTGCTTATGTTGCCGTTGGAACGCACTCCGACAGTCTCCTTGAGGGATGGTTGATTCAGGTAAGAGGTGTTAGAAGGAAATATGAGCAGAGTGATTTCCTCACGTTAGCCCACCTCGGGCAAGGAGGCCGACTTCCTTGGAGGGCTGGAGATTCTAGACCTGTGTTCCTGAAGCTGCTGTAGAGCTGAGGAAATGTATCATTCCCAAGGAAGAGTGCAGTGTGTTGCCCCTCACTCGGCAAAGGGCCCTCCAAAGGGCCTACGGGGCTGGATGTTGCTTAACAGGCCCAGGGCATCCTGGGGGTACCCAATATTCTGGAACGGAAACGGGTGCTGACGCGACAGTCCTAGGAGACCTGAAAAGCTTACTACCTTAAACTAAAGCAGAAGAGCCATTAAGGCCTCATGGAGTTGCTGCATGCCTTCCTTTCGGCAAGGGAAATCAGGGCCTTCCTTCGAGGCTAGTGCTCACGTTGACTTTCACTTTACGTATAGGGCAGAGCAGGACGAGCCTCCAAGTAGGAACTGGAAGCCCAAGGTTTCCTTCGCGAAAACTCATTTTCTTCTCTGAGCCATGCCGGCAGTGAGTAAAAGCCCGGTCACAACAATGCTTTTCAGGTAGCTTCGAGGCCGCATGAACGGAGCTTTCCAAATGGGAAAACAAGCCTTGTGCCATCAGTCTCCCATTTCTAGGTTGACACGCAGCCTAAGCACATGTCGACGCTAAACGTCCAAAGAGACTCGAGTTACTCACTGGGGCTTTCACTGAATCAAATTGGTTCTTCGACCGGTGTTCTGCGTGCAGTGAAGTGCCTAAAGAAAGGATGGGCGAGGGAGACTTAGGGTCCTGTTCATCTTCCACAGGCCTGCGGTGTTACACCAAGAACCGTGTTTGTGTTTTACTTGGAATGCAAGCCGACCACCTCCTTGAGGATGCGTGGCTCTAAGAGTGAAATCTGAAAAGGGATTAGAAAGAGAGTGTTTTTCTCTATGGAGTTCGGCTAGGGGAACGAGATTACATCCGTTGCATGTAGGACAGTCTGGAACTGTCTTCCTGAATCCTGTGTAAACCTGAGGTAATCTGGCTCTCCCAAGGAAGTGTGTAGTGGGTTGCATTTCGCTAGCCAACCCGGGGGTGTTCCAAAAGGCCTACGGGGCTGGAAGTTGCTTAACAGGACCAGAGCTTCCTGGCTGTACTCAGTGTTCTGGTACCGAAACGGGGGCTGAAGAAAGGTCCCTAGGAGTCTTGAAAAGCTTACTACCGTGAAACTAAAGCCGATCCGCCATGAGGGCCTCGTGGAGCTGTGGCACGCCTCCAGTTTGGCAAAGCAAATCAGGGCCTTACTTCGAGGCTCGTGCTCCCATTGTGTTTCACTTTAGGTATAGAGCAGAGCAGGATGAGCTTCCAAGTAGGAACTGGAAGCCAAAGGTTTCTTCCGGGCAAACTCATCTTCTTCTCAGAACCATGCCGACAGTGAGGAAAACCACGACAACAACAATGCTTTTCAGGTAGCGTCAAGTCCGCATCAATGGAGCTTTCAAACTGGGAAAAGAAGCCTTGTGCCATCACTCTCCCTTTTCCATGTTGACAGGCTGCAGAAGTACATGTGGATTCCAACAACTCAAAGGAGACTCAAGTTACCTCCTGGGCCCTCCCCTGAATCACCCTTTCCTCCGCCCGCTATTGTGCGTGTAGTGAGCTGCCTAAAGGAGGAATGCTCGAGGTCCGCAAAGGGGCCTGTCAATCTTCCGAAAGCCTGCAGGGTTACACCAAGAACTGTGCTTATGTTGCCGTTGGAACGCACTCCGACAGTCTCCTTGAGGGATGGGTGATTCAGGTAAGAGGTGTTAGAAGGAAATATGAGCAGAGTGATTTCCTCACGTTAGCCCACCTCGGGCAAGGAGGCCGACTTCCTTGGAGGGCTGGAGATTCTAGACCTGTGTTCCTGAAGCTGCTGTAGAGCTGAGGAAATGTATCATTCCCAAGGAAGAGTGCAGTGTGTTGCCCCTCACTCGGCAAACACAGGGGTCCTCCAAAGGGCCTACGGGGCTGGATGTTGCTTAACAGGCCCAGGGCATCCTGGGGGTACCCAATATTCTGGAACGGAAACGGGTGCTGACGCGACAGTCCTAGGAGACCTGAAAAGCTTACTACCTTAAACTAAAGCAGAAGAGCCATTAAGGCCTCATGGAGTTGCTGCATGCCTTCCTTTCGGCAAGGGAAATCAGGGCCTTCCTTCGAGGCTAGTGCTCACGTTGACTTTCACTTTACGTATAGGGCAGAGCAGGACGAGCCTCCAAGTAGGAACTGGAAGCCCAAGGTTTCCTTCGCGAAAACTCATTTTCTTCTCTGAGCCATGCCGGCAGTGAGTAAAAGCCCGGTCACAACAATGCTTTTCAGGTAGCTTCGAGGCCACATGAACGGAGCTTTCCAAATGGGAAAACAAGCCTTGTGCCATCAGTCTCCCATTTCTAGGTTGACACGCAGCCTAAGCACATGTCGACGCTAAACGTCCAAAGAGACTCGAGTTACTCACTGGGGCTTTCACTGAATCAAATTGGTTCTTCGACCGGTGTTCTGCGTGCAGTGAAGTGCCTAAACAAAGGATGGGCGAGGGAGACTTAGGGTCCTGTTCATCTTCCACAGGCCTGCGGTGTTACACCAAGAACCGTGTTTGTGTTTTACTTGGAATGCAAGCCGACCACCTCCTTGAGGATGCGTGGCTCTAAGAGTGAAATCTGAAAAGGGATTAGACAGAGAGTGTTTTTCTCTATGGAGTTCGGCTAGGGGAACGAGATTACATCCGTTGCATGTAGGACAGTCTGGAACTGTCTTCCTGAATCCTGTGTAAACCTGAGGTAATCTGGCTCTCCCAAGGAAGTGTGCAGTGGGTTGCATTTCGCTAGCCAACCCGGGGGTGTTCCAAAAGGCCTACGGGGCTGGAAGTTGCTTAACAGGACCAGAGCTTCCTGGCTGTACTCAGTGTTCTGGTACCGAAACGGGGGCTGAAGAAAGGTCCCTAGGAGTCTTGAAAAGCTTACTACCGTGAAACTAAAGCCGAACCGCCATGAAGGCCTCGTGGAGCTGTGGCACGCCTCCAGTTTGGCAAAGCAAATCAGGGCCTTACTTCGAGGCTCGTGCTCCCATTGTGTTTCACTTTAGGTATAGAGCAGAGCAGGATGAGCTTCCAAGTAGGAACTGGAAGCCAAAGGTTTCTTCCGGGCAAACTCATCTTCTTCTCAGAACCATGCCGACAGTGAGGAAAACCACGACAACAACAATGCTTTTCAGGTAGCGTCAAGTCCGCATCAATGGAGCTTTCAAACTGGGAAAAGAAGCCTTGTGCCATCACTCTCCCTTTTCCATGTTGACAGGCTGCAGAAGTACATGTGGATTCCAACAACTCAAAGGAGACTCAAGTTACCTCCTGGGCCCTCCCCTGAATCACCCTTTCCTCCGCCCGCTATTGTGCGTGTAGTGAGCTGCCTAAAGGAGGAATGCTCGAGGTCCGCAAAGGGGCCTGTCAATCTTCCGAAAGCCTGCAGGGTTACACCAAGAACTGTGCTTATGTTGCCGTTGGAACGCACTCCGACAGTCTCCTTGAGGGATGGGTGATTCAGGTAAGAGGTGTTAGAAGGAAATATGAGCAGAGTGATTTCCTCACGTTAGCCCACCTCGGGCAAGGAGGCCGACTTCCTTGGAGGGCTGGAGATTCTAGACCTGTGTTCCTGAAGCTGCTGTAGAGCTGAGGAAATGTATCATTCCCAAGGAAGAGTGCAGTGTGTTGCCCCTCACTCGGCAAACACAGGGGTCCTCCAAAGGGCCTACGGGGCTGGATGTTGCTTAACAGGCCCAGGGCATCCTGGGGGTACCCAATATTCTGGAACGGAAACGGGTGCTGACGCGACAGTCCTAGGAGACCTGAAAAGCTTACTACCTTAAACTAAAGCAGAAGAGCCATTAAGGCCTCATGGAGTTGCTGCATGCCTTCCTTTCGGCAAGGGAAATCAGGGCCTTCCTTCGAGGCTAGTGCTCACGTTGACTTTCACTTTACGTATAGGGCAGAGCAGGACGAGCCTCCAAGTAGGAACTGGAAGCCCAAGGTTTCCTTCGCGAAAACTCATTTTCTTCTCTGAGCCATGCCGGCAGTGAGTAAAAGCCCGGTCACAACAATGCTTTTCAGGTAGCTTCGAGGCCACATGAACGGAGCTTTCCAAATGGGAAAACAAGCCTTGTGCCATCAGTCTCCCATTTCTAGGTTGACACGCAGCCTAAGCACATGTCGACGCTAAACGTCCAAAGAGACTCGAGTTACTCACTGGGGCTTTCACTGAATCAAATTGGTTCTTCGACCGGTGTTCTGCGTGCAGTGAAGTGCCTAAACAAAGGATGGGCGAGGGAGACTTAGGGTCCTGTTCATCTTCCACAGGCCTGCGGTGTTACACCAAGAACCGTGTTTGTGTTTTACTTGGAATGCAAGCCGACCACCTCCTTGAGGATGCGTGGCTCTAAGAGTGAAATCTGAAAAGGGATTAGACAGAGAGTGTTTTTCTCTATGGAGTTCGGCTAGGGGAACGAGATTACATCCGTTGCATGTAGGACAGTCTGGAACTGTCTTCCTGAATCCTGTGTAAACCTGAGGTAATCTGGCTCTCCCAAGGAAGTGTGCAGTGGGTTGCATTTCGCTAGCCAACCCGGGGGTGTTCCAAAAGGCCTACGGGGCTGGAAGTTGCTTAACAGGACCAGAGCTTCCTGGCTGTACTCAGTGTTCTGGTACCGAAACGGGGGCTGAAGAAAGGTCCCTAGGAGTCTTGAAAAGCTTACTACCGTGAAACTAAAGCCGAACCGCGATGAAAGCCTCGTGGAGCTGCGGCACGCCTCCAGTTTGGCAAAGCAAATCAGGGCCTTACTTCGAGGCTCGTGCTCCCATTGTGTTTCACTTTAGGTATAGAGCAGAGTAGGATGAGCTTCCAAGTAGGAACTGGAAGCCAAAGGTTTCTTCCGGGCAAACTCATCTTCTTCTCAGAACCATGCCGACAGTGAGGAAAACCACGACAACAACAATGCTTTTCAGGTAGCGTCAAGTCCGCATCAATGGAGCTTTCAAACTGGGAAAAGAAGCCTTGTGCCATCACTCTCCCTTTTCCATGTTGACAGGCTGCAGAAGTACATGTGGATTCCAACAACTCAAAGGAGACTCAAGTTACCTCCTGGGCCCTCCCCTGAATCACCCTTTCCTCCGCCCGCTATTGTGCGTGTAGTGAGCTGCCTAAAGGAGGAATGCTCGAGGTCCGCAAAGGGGCCTGTCAATCTTCCGAAAGCCTGCAGGGTTACACCAAGAACTGTGCTTATGTTGCCGTTGGAACGCACTCCGACAGTCTCCTTGAGGGATGGGTGATTCAGGTAAGAGGTGTTAGAAGGAAATATGAGCAGAGTGATTTCCTCACGTTAGCCCACCTCGGGCAAGGAGGCCGACTTCCTTGGAGGGCTGGAGATTCTAGACCTGTGTTCCTGAAGCTGCTGTAGAGCTGAGGAAATGTATCATTCCCAAGGAAGAGTGCAGTGTGTTGCCCCTCACTCGGCAAAGGGCCCTCCAAAGGGCCTACGGGGCTGGATGTTGCTTAACAGGCCCAGGGCATCCTGGGGGTACCCAATATTCTGGAACGGAAACGGGTGCTGACGCGACAGTCCTAGGAGACCTGAAAAGCTTACTACCTTAAACTAAAGCAGAAGAGCCATTAAGGCCTCATGGAGTTGCTGCATGCCTTCCTTTCGGCAAGGGAAATCAGGGCCTTCCTTCGAGGCTAGTGCTCACGTTGACTTTCACTTTACGTATAGGGCAGAGCAGGACGAGCCTCCAAGTAGGAACTGGAAGCCCAAGGTTTCCTTCGCGAAAACTCATTTTCTTCTCTGAGCCATGCCGGCAGTGAGTAAAAGCCCGGTCACAACAATGCTTTTCAGGTAGCTTCGAGGCCGCATGAACGGAGCTTTCCAAATGGGAAAACAAGCCTTGTGCCATCAGTCTCCCATTTCTAGGTTGACACGCAGCCTAAGCACATGTCGACGCTAAACGTCCAAAGAGACTCGAGTTACTCACTGGGGCTTTCACTGAATCAAATTGGTTCTTCGACCGGTGTTCTGCGTGCAGTGAAGTGCCTAAACAAAGGATGGGCGAGGGAGACTTAGGGTCCTGTTCATCTTCCACAGGCCTGCGGTGTTACACCAAGAACCGTGTTTGTGTTTTACTTGGAATGCAAGCCGACCACCTCCTTGAGGATGCGTGGCTCTAAGAGTGAAATCTGAAAAGGGATTAGAAAGAGAGTGTTTTTCTCTATGGAGTTCGGCTAGGGGAACGAGATTACATCCGTTGCATGTAGGACAGTCTGGAACTGTCTTCCTGAATCCTGTGTAAACCTGAGGTAATCTGGCTCTCCCAAGGAAGTGTGCAGTGGGTTGCATTTCGCTAGCCAACCCGGGGGTGTTCCAAAAGGCCTACGGGGCTGGAAGTTGCTTAACAGGACCAGAGCTTCCTGGCTGTACTCAGTGTTCTGGTACCGAAACGGGGGCTGAAGAAAGGTCCCTAGGAGTCTTGAAAAGCTTACTACCGTGAAACTAAAGCCGAACCGCCATGAAGGCCTCGTGGAGCTGCGGCACGCCTCCAGTTTGGCAAAGCAAATCAGGGCCTTACTTCGAGGCTCGTGCTCCCATTGTGTTTCACTTTAGGTATAGAGCAGAGCAGGATGAGCTTCCAAGTAGGAACTGGAAGCCAAAGGTTTCTTCCGGGCAAACTCATCTTCTTCTCAGAACCATGCCGACAGTGAGGAAAACCACGACAACAACAATGCTTTTCAGGTAGCGTCAAGTCCGCATCAATGGAGCTTTCAAACTGGGAAAAGAAGCCTTGTGCCATCACTCTCCCTTTTCCATGTTGACAGGCTGCAGAAGTACATGTGGATTCCAACAACTCAAAGGAGACTCAAGTTACCTCCTGGGCCCTCCCCTGAATCACCCTTTCCTCCGCCCGCTATTGTGCGTGTAGTGAGCTGCCTAAAGGAGGAATGCTCCAGGTCCGCAAAGGGGCCTGTCAATCTTCCGAAAGCCTGCAGGGTTACACCAAGAACTGTGCTTATGTTTCCCTTGGAACGCACTCCGACAGTCTCCTTGAGGGATGGGTGATTCAGGTAAGAGGTGTTAGAAGGAAATATGAGCAGAGTGATCTCCTCACGTTAGCCCACCTCGGGCAAGGAGGCCGACTTCCTTGGAGGGCTGGAGATTCTAGACCTGTGTTCCTGAAGCTGCTGTAGAGCTGAGGAAATGTATCATTCCCAAGGAAGAGTGCAGTGTGTTGCCCCTCACTCGGCAAACACAGGGGTCCTCCAAAGGGCCTACGGGGCTGGATGTTGCTTAACAGGCCCAGGGCATCCTGGGGGTACCCAATATTCTGGAACGGAAACGGGTGCTGACGCGACAGTCCTAGGAGACCTGAAAAGCTTACTACCTTAAACTAAAGCAGAAGAGCCATTAAGGCCTCATGGAGTTGCTGCATGCCTTCCTTTCGGCAAGGGAAATCAGGGCCTTCCTTCGAGGCTAGTGCTCACGTTGACTTTCACTTTACGTATAGGGCAGAGCAGGACGAGCCTCCAAGTAGGAACTGGAAGCCCAAGGTTTCCTTCGCGAAAA
The DNA here is from genome assembly GCF_028021215.1 of Eschrichtius robustus. Classification (NCBI taxonomy): domain Eukaryota; kingdom Metazoa; phylum Chordata; class Mammalia; order Artiodactyla; family Eschrichtiidae; genus Eschrichtius; species Eschrichtius robustus. Next base: position 110,002 of record NW_027175525.1, on the reverse strand, counting down.
CTCATTTTCTTCTCTGAGCCATGCCGGCAGTGAGTAAAAGCCCGGTCACAACAATGCTTTTCAGGTAGCTTCGAGGCCGCATGAACGGAGCTTTCCAAATGGGAAAACAAGCCTTGTGCCATCAGTCTCCCATTTCTAGGTTGACACGCAGCCTAAGCACATGTCGACGCTAAACGTCCAAAGAGACTCGAGTTACTCACTGGGGCTTTCACTGAATCAAATTGGTTCTTCGACCGGTGTTCTGCGTGCAGTGAAGTGCCTAAACAAAGGATGGGCGAGGGAGACTTAGGGTCCTGTTCATCTTCCACAGGCCTGCGGTGTTACACCAAGAACCATGTTTGTGTTTTACTTGGAATGCAAGCCGACCACCTCCTTGAGGATGCGTGGCTCTAAGAGTGAAATCTGAAAAGGGATTAGAAAGAGAGTGTTTTTCTCTATGGAGTTCGGCTAGGGGAACGAGATTACATCCGTTGCATGTAGGACAGTCTGGAACTGTCTTCCTGAATCCTGTGTAAACCTGAGGTAATCTGGCTCTCCCAAGGAAGTGTGTAGTGGGTTGCATTTCGCTAGCCAACCCGGGGGTGTTCCAAAAGGCCTACGGGGCTGGAAGTTGCTTAACAGGACCAGAGCTTCCTGGCTGTACTCAGTGTTCTGGTACCGAAACGGGGGCTGAAGAAAGGTCCCTAGGAGTCTTGAAAAGCTTACTACCGTGAAACTAAAGCCGATCCGCCATGAGGGCCTCGTGGAGCTGTGGCACGCCTCCAGTTTGGCAAAGCAAATCAGGGCCTTACTTCGAGGCTCGTGCTCCCATTGTGTTTCACTTTAGGTATAGAGCAGAGCAGGATGAGCTTCCAAGTAGGAACTGGAAGCCAAAGGTTTCTTCCGGGCAAACTCATCTTCTTCTCAGAACCATGCCGACAGTGAGGAATACCACGACAACAACAATGCTTTTCAGGTAGCGTCAAGTCCGCATCAATGGAGCTTTCAAACTGGGAAAAGAAGCCTTGTGCCATCACTCTCCCTTTTCCATGTTGACAGGCTGCAGAAGTACATGTGGATTCCAACAACTCAAAGGAGACTCAAGTTACCTCCTGGGCCCTCCCCTGAATCACCCTTTCCTCCGCCCGCTATTGTGCGTGTAGTGAGCTGCCTAAAGGAGGAATGCTCCAGGTCCGCAAAGGGGCCTGTCAATCTTCCGAAAGCCTGCAGGGTTACACCAAGAACTGTGCTTATGTTGCCGTTGGAACGCACTCCGACAGTCTCCTTGAGGGATGGGTGATTCAGGTAAGAGGTGTTAGAAGGAAATATGAGCAGAGTGATCTCCTCACGTTAGCCCACCTCGGGCAAGGAGGCCGACTTCCTTGGAGGGCTGGAGATTCTAGACCTGTGTTCCTGAAGCTGCTGTAGAGCTGAGGAAATGTATCATTCCCAAGGAAGAGTGCAGTGTGTTGCCCCTCACTCGGCAAACACAGGGGTCCTCCAAAGGGCCTACGGGGCTGGATGTTGCTTAACAGGCCCAGGGCATCCTGGGGGTACCCAATATTCTGGAACGGAAACGGGTGCTGACGCGACAGTCCTAGGAGACCTGAAAAGCTTACTACCTTAAACTAAAGCAGAAGAGCCATTAAGGCCTCATGGAGTTGCTGCATGCCTTCCTTTCGGCAAGGGAAATCAGGGCCTTCCTTCGAGGCTAGTGCTCACGTTGACTTTCACTTTACGTATAGGGCAGAGCAGGACGAGCCTCCAAGTAGGAACTGGAAGCCCAAGGTTTCCTTCGCGAAAACTCATTTTCTTCTCTGAGCCGTGCCGGCAGTGAGTAAAAGCCCGGTCACAACAATGCTTTTCAGGTAGCTTCGAGGCCGCATGAACGGAGCTTTCCAAATGGGAAAACAAGCCTTGTGCCATCAGTCTCCCATTTCTAGGTTGACACGCAGCCTAAGCACATGTCGACGCTAAACGTCCAAAGAGACTCGAGTTACTCACTGGGGCTTTCACTGAATCAAATTGGTTCTTCGACCGGTGTTCTGCGTGCAGTGAAGTGCCTAAAGAAAGGATGGGCGAGGGAGACTTAGGGTCCTGTTCATCTTCCACAGGCCTGCGGTGTTACACCAAGAACCATGTTTGTGTTTTACTTGGAATGCAAGCCGACCACCTCCTTGAGGATGCGTGGCTCTAAGAGTGAAATCTGAAAAGGGATTAGAAAGAGAGTGTTTTTCTCTATGGAGTTCGGCTAGGGGAACGAGATTACATCCGTTGCATGTAGGACAGTCTGGAACTGTCTTCCTGAATCCTGTGTAAACCTGAGGTAATCTGGCTCTCCCAAGGAAGTGTGTAGTGGGTTGCATTTCGCTAGCCAACCCGGGGGTGTTCCAAAAGGCCTACGGGGCTGGAAGTTGCTTAACAGGACCAGAGCTTCCTGGCTGTACTCAGTGTTCTGTTACCGAAACGGGGGCTGAAGAAAGGTCCCTAGGAGTCTTGAAAAGCTTACTACCGTGAAACTAAAGCCGATCCGCCATGAGGGCCTCGTGGAGCTGTGGCACGCCTCCAGTTTGGCAAAGCAAATCAGGGCCTTACTTCGAGGCTCGTGCTCCCATTGTGTTTCACTTTAGTTATAGAGCAGAGCAGGATGAGCTTCCAAGTAGGAACTGGAAGCCAAAGGTTTCTTCCGGGCAAACTCATCTTCTTCTCAGAACCATGCCGACAGTGAGGAAAACCACGACAACAACAATGCTTTTCAGGTAGCGTCAAGTCCGCATCAATGGAGCTTTCAAACTGGGAAAAGAAGCCTTGTGCCATCACTCTCCCTTTTCCATGTTGACAGGCTGCAGAAGTACATGTGGATTCCAACAACTCAAAGGAGACTCAAGTTACCTCCTGGGCCCTCCCCTGAATCACCCTTTCCTCCGCCCGCTATTGTGCGTGTAGTGAGCTGCCTAAAGGAGGAATGCTCGAGGTCCGCAAAGGGGCCTGTCAATCTTCCGAAAGCCTGCAGGGTTACACCAAGAACTGTGCTTATGTTGCCGTTGGAACGCACTCCGACAGTCTCCTTGAGGGATGGGTGATTCAGGTAAGAGGTGTTAGAAGGAAATATGAGCAGAGTGATTTCCTCACGTTAGCCCACCTCGGGCAAGGAGGCCGACTTCCTTGGAGGGCTGGAGATTCTAGACCTGTGTTCCTGAAGCTGCTGTAGAGCTGAGGAAATGTATCATTCCCAAGGAAGAGTGCAGTGTGTTGCCCCTCACTCGGCAAACACAGGGGTCCTCCAAAGGGCCTACGGGGCTGGATGTTGCTTAACAGGCCCAGGGCATCCTGGGGGTACCCAATATTCTGGAACGGAAACGGGTGCTGACGCGACAGTCCTAGGAGACCTGAAAAGCTTACTACCTTAAACTAAAGCAGAAGAGCCATTAAGGCCTCATGGAGTTGCTGCATGCCTTCCTTTCGGCAAGGGAAATCAGGGCCTTCCTTCGAGGCTAGTGCTCACGTTGACTTTCACTTTACGTATAGGGCAGAGCAGGACGAGCCTCCAAGTAGGAACTGGAAGCCCAAGGTTTCCTTCGCGAAAACTCATTTTCTTCTCTGAGCCATGCCGGCAGTGAGTAAAAGCCCGGTCACAACAATGCTTTTCAGGTAGCTTCGAGGCCACATGAACGGAGCTTTCCAAATGGGAAAACAAGCCTTGTGCCATCAGTCTCCCATTTCTAGGTTGACACGCAGCCTAAGCACATGTCGACGCTAAACGTCCAAAGAGACTCGAGTTACTCACTGGGGCTTTCACTGAATCAAATTGGTTCTTCGACCGGTGTTCTGCGTGCAGTGAAGTGCCTAAACAAAGGATGGGCGAGGGAGACTTAGGGTCCTGTTCATCTTCCACAGGCCTGCGGTGTTACACCAAGAACCGTGTTTGTGTTTTACTTGGAATGCAAGCCGACCACCTCCTTGAGGATGCGTGGCTCTAAGAGTGAAATCTGAAAAGGGATTAGACAGAGAGTGTTTTTCTCTATGGAGTTCGGCTAGGGGAACGAGATTACATCCGTTGCATGTAGGACAGTCTGGAACTGTCTTCCTGAATCCTGTGTAAACCTGAGGTAATCTGGCTCTCCCAAGGAAGTGTGCAGTGGGTTGCATTTCGCTAGCCAACCCGGGGGTGTTCCAAAAGGCCTACGGGGCTGGAAGTTGCTTAACAGGACCAGAGCTTCCTGGCTGTACTCAGTGTTCTGGTACCGAAACGGGGGCTGAAGAAAGGTCCCTAGGAGTCTTGAAAAGCTTACTACCGTGAAACTAAAGCCGAACCGCCATGAAGGCCTCGTGGAGCTGTGGCACGCCTCCAGTTTGGCAAAGCAAATCAGGGCCTTACTTCGAGGCTCGTGCTCCCATTGTGTTTCACTTTAGGTATAGAGCAGAGCAGGATGAGCTTCCAAGTAGGAACTGGAAGCCAAAGGTTTCTTCCGGGCAAACTCATCTTCTTCTCAGAACCATGCCGACAGTGAGGAAAACCACGACAACAACAATGCTTTTCAGGTAGCGTCAAGTCCGCATCAATGGAGCTTTCAAACTGGGAAAAGAAGCCTTGTGCCATCACTCTCCCTTTTCCATGTTGACAGGCTGCAGAAGTACATGTGGATTCCAACAACTCAAAGGAGACTCAAGTTACCTCCTGGGCCCTCCCCTGAATCACCCTTTCCTCCGCCCGCTATTGTGCGTGTAGTGAGCTGCCTAAAGGAGGAATGCTCGAGGTCCGCAAAGGGGCCTGTCAATCTTCCGAAAGCCTGCAGGGTTACACCAAGAACTGTGCTTATGTTGCCGTTGGAACGCACTCCGACAGTCTCCTTGAGGGATGGGTGATTCAGGTAAGAGGTGTTAGAAGGAAATATGAGCAGAGTGATTTCCTCACGTTAGCCCACCTCGGGCAAGGAGGCCGACTTCCTTGGAGGGCTGGAGATTCTAGACCTGTGTTCCTGAAGCTGCTGTAGAGCTGAGGAAATGTATCATTCCCAAGGAAGAGTGCAGTGTGTTGCCCCTCACTCGGCAAACACAGGGGTCCTCCAAAGGGCCTACGGGGCTGGATGTTGCTTAACAGGCCCAGGGCATCCTGGGGGTACCCAATATTCTGGAACGGAAACGGGTGCTGACGCGACAGTCCTAGGAGACCTGAAAAGCTTACTACCTTAAACTAAAGCAGAAGAGCCATTAAGGCCTCATGGAGTTGCTGCATGCCTTCCTTTCGGCAAGGGAAATCAGGGCCTTCCTTCGAGGCTAGTGCTCACGTTGACTTTCACTTTACGTATAGGGCAGAGCAGGACGAGCCTCCAAGTAGGAACTGGAAGCCCAAGGTTTCCTTCGCGAAAACTCATTTTCTTCTCTGAGCCATGCCGGCAGTGAGTAAAAGCCCGGTCACAACAATGCTTTTCAGGTAGCTTCGAGGCCACATGAACGGAGCTTTCCAAATGGGAAAACAAGCCTTGTGCCATCAGTCTCCCATTTCTAGGTTGACACGCAGCCTAAGCACATGTCGACGCTAAACGTCCAAAGAGACTCGAGTTACTCACTGGGGCTTTCACTGAATCAAATTGGTTCTTCGACCGGTGTTCTGCGTGCAGTGAAGTGCCTAAACAAAGGATGGGCGAGGGAGACTTAGGGTCCTGTTCATCTTCCACAGGCCTGCGGTGTTACACCAAGAACCGTGTTTGTGTTTTACTTGGAATGCAAGCCGACCACCTCCTTGAGGATGCGTGGCTCTAAGAGTGAAATCTGAAAAGGGATTAGACAGAGAGTGTTTTTCTCTATGGAGTTCGGCTAGGGGAACGAGATTACATCCGTTGCATGTAGGACAGTCTGGAACTGTCTTCCTGAATCCTGTGTAAACCTGAGGTAATCTGGCTCTCCCAAGGAAGTGTGCAGTGGGTTGCATTTCGCTAGCCAACCCGGGGGTGTTCCAAAAGGCCTACGGGGCTGGAAGTTGCTTAACAGGACCAGAGCTTCCTGGCTGTACTCAGTGTTCTGGTACCGAAACGGGGGCTGAAGAAAGGTCCCTAGGAGTCTTGAAAAGCTTACTACCGTGAAACTAAAGCCGAACCGCGATGAAAGCCTCGTGGAGCTGCGGCACGCCTCCAGTTTGGCAAAGCAAATCAGGGCCTTACTTCGAGGCTCGTGCTCCCATTGTGTTTCACTTTAGGTATAGAGCAGAGTAGGATGAGCTTCCAAGTAGGAACTGGAAGCCAAAGGTTTCTTCCGGGCAAACTCATCTTCTTCTCAGAACCATGCCGACAGTGAGGAAAACCACGACAACAACAATGCTTTTCAGGTAGCGTCAAGTCCGCATCAATGGAGCTTTCAAACTGGGAAAAGAAGCCTTGTGCCATCACTCTCCCTTTTCCATGTTGACAGGCTGCAGAAGTACATGTGGATTCCAACAACTCAAAGGAGACTCAAGTTACCTCCTGGGCCCTCCCCTGAATCACCCTTTCCTCCGCCCGCTATTGTGCGTGTAGTGAGCTGCCTAAAGGAGGAATGCTCGAGGTCCGCAAAGGGGCCTGTCAATCTTCCGAAAGCCTGCAGGGTTACACCAAGAACTGTGCTTATGTTGCCGTTGGAACGCACTCCGACAGTCTCCTTGAGGGATGGGTGATTCAGGTAAGAGGTGTTAGAAGGAAATATGAGCAGAGTGATTTCCTCACGTTAGCCCACCTCGGGCAAGGAGGCCGACTTCCTTGGAGGGCTGGAGATTCTAGACCTGTGTTCCTGAAGCTGCTGTAGAGCTGAGGAAATGTATCATTCCCAAGGAAGAGTGCAGTGTGTTGCCCCTCACTCGGCAAAGGGCCCTCCAAAGGGCCTACGGGGCTGGATGTTGCTTAACAGGCCCAGGGCATCCTGGGGGTACCCAATATTCTGGAACGGAAACGGGTGCTGACGCGACAGTCCTAGGAGACCTGAAAAGCTTACTACCTTAAACTAAAGCAGAAGAGCCATTAAGGCCTCATGGAGTTGCTGCATGCCTTCCTTTCGGCAAGGGAAATCAGGGCCTTCCTTCGAGGCTAGTGCTCACGTTGACTTTCACTTTACGTATAGGGCAGAGCAGGACGAGCCTCCAAGTAGGAACTGGAAGCCCAAGGTTTCCTTCGCGAAAACTCATTTTCTTCTCTGAGCCATGCCGGCAGTGAGTAAAAGCCCGGTCACAACAATGCTTTTCAGGTAGCTTCGAGGCCGCATGAACGGAGCTTTCCAAATGGGAAAACAAGCCTTGTGCCATCAGTCTCCCATTTCTAGGTTGACACGCAGCCTAAGCACATGTCGACGCTAAACGTCCAAAGAGACTCGAGTTACTCACTGGGGCTTTCACTGAATCAAATTGGTTCTTCGACCGGTGTTCTGCGTGCAGTGAAGTGCCTAAACAAAGGATGGGCGAGGGAGACTTAGGGTCCTGTTCATCTTCCACAGGCCTGCGGTGTTACACCAAGAACCGTGTTTGTGTTTTACTTGGAATGCAAGCCGACCACCTCCTTGAGGATGCGTGGCTCTAAGAGTGAAATCTGAAAAGGGATTAGAAAGAGAGTGTTTTTCTCTATGGAGTTCGGCTAGGGGAACGAGATTACATCCGTTGCATGTAGGACAGTCTGGAACTGTCTTCCTGAATCCTGTGTAAACCTGAGGTAATCTGGCTCTCCCAAGGAAGTGTGCAGTGGGTTGCATTTCGCTAGCCAACCCGGGGGTGTTCCAAAAGGCCTACGGGGCTGGAAGTTGCTTAACAGGACCAGAGCTTCCTGGCTGTACTCAGTGTTCTGGTACCGAAACGGGGGCTGAAGAAAGGTCCCTAGGAGTCTTGAAAAGCTTACTACCGTGAAACTAAAGCCGAACCGCCATGAAGGCCTCGTGGAGCTGCGGCACGCCTCCAGTTTGGCAAAGCAAATCAGGGCCTTACTTCGAGGCTCGTGCTCCCATTGTGTTTCACTTTAGGTATAGAGCAGAGCAGGATGAGCTTCCAAGTAGGAACTGGAAGCCAAAGGTTTCTTCCGGGCAAACTCATCTTCTTCTCAGAACCATGCCGACAGTGAGGAAAACCACGACAACAACAATGCTTTTCAGGTAGCGTCAAGTCCGCATCAATGGAGCTTTCAAACTGGGAAAAGAAGCCTTGTGCCATCACTCTCCCTTTTCCATGTTGACAGGCTGCAGAAGTACATGTGGATTCCAACAACTCAAAGGAGACTCAAGTTACCTCCTGGGCCCTCCCCTGAATCACCCTTTCCTCCGCCCGCTATTGTGCGTGTAGTGAGCTGCCTAAAGGAGGAATGCTCCAGGTCCGCAAAGGGGCCTGTCAATCTTCCGAAAGCCTGCAGGGTTACACCAAGAACTGTGCTTATGTTTCCCTTGGAACGCACTCCGACAGTCTCCTTGAGGGATGGGTGATTCAGGTAAGAGGTGTTAGAAGGAAATATGAGCAGAGTGATCTCCTCACGTTAGCCCACCTCGGGCAAGGAGGCCGACTTCCTTGGAGGGCTGGAGATTCTAGACCTGTGTTCCTGAAGCTGCTGTAGAGCTGAGGAAATGTATCATTCCCAAGGAAGAGTGCAGTGTGTTGCCCCTCACTCGGCAAACACAGGGGTCCTCCAAAGGGCCTACGGGGCTGGATGTTGCTTAACAGGCCCAGGGCATCCTGGGGGTACCCAATATTCTGGAACGGAAACGGGTGCTGACGCGACAGTCCTAGGAGACCTGAAAAGCTTACTACCTTAAACTAAAGCAGAAGAGCCATTAAGGCCTCATGGAGTTGCTGCATGCCTTCCTTTCGGCAAGGGAAATCAGGGCCTTCCTTCGAGGCTAGTGCTCACGTTGACTTTCACTTTACGTATAGGGCAGAGCAGGACGAGCCTCCAAGTAGGAACTGGAAGCCCAAGGTTTCCTTCGCGAAAACTCATTTTCTTCTCTGAGCCATGCCGGCAGTGAGTAAAAGCCCGGTCACAACAATGCTTTTCAGGTAGCTTCGAGGCCGCATGAACGGAGCTTTCCAAATGGGAAAACAAGCCTTGTGCCATCAGTCTCCCATTTCTAGGTTGACACGCAGCCTAAGCACATGTCGACGCTAAACGTCCAAAGAGACTCGAGTTACTCACTGGGGCTTTCACTGAATCAAATTGGTTCTTCGACCGGTGTTCTGCGTGCAGTGAAGTGCCTAAACAAAGGATGGGCGAGGGAGACTTAGGGTCCTGTTCATCTTCCACAGGCCTGCGGTGTTACACCAAGAACCATGTTTGTGTTTTACTTGGAATGCAAGCCGACCACCTCCTTGAGGATGCGTGGCTCTAAGAGTGAAATCTGAAAAGGGATTAGAAAGAGAGTGTTTTTCTCTATGGAGTTCGGCTAGGGGAACGAGATTACATCCGTTGCATGTAGGACAGTCTGGAACTGTCTTCCTGAATCCTGTGTAAACCTGAGGTAATCTGGCTCTCCCAAGGAAGTGTGTAGTGGGTTGCATTTCGCTAGCCAACCCGGGGGTGTTCCAAAAGGCCTACGGGGCTGGAAGTTGCTTAACAGGACCAGAGCTTCCTGGCTGTACTCAGTGTTCTGGTACCGAAACGGGGGCTGAAGAAAGGTCCCTAGGAGTCTTGAAAAGCTTACTACCGTGAAACTAAAGCCGATCCGCCATGAGGGCCTCGTGGAGCTGTGGCACGCCTCCAGTTTGGCAAAGCAAATCAGGGCCTTACTTCGAGGCTCGTGCTCCCATTGTGTTTCACTTTAGGTATAGAGCAGAGCAGGATGAGCTTCCAAGTAGGAACTGGAAGCCAAAGGTTTCTTCCGGGCAAACTCATCTTCTTCTCAGAACCATGCCGACAGTGAGGAATACCACGACAACAACAATGCTTTTCAGGTAGCGTCAAGTCCGCATCAATGGAGCTTTCAAACTGGGAAAAGAAGCCTTGTGCCATCACTCTCCCTTTTCCATGTTGACAGGCTGCAGAAGTACATGTGGATTCCAACAACTCAAAGGAGACTCAAGTTACCTCCTGGGCCCTCCCCTGAATCACCCTTTCCTCCGCCCGCTATTGTGCGTGTAGTGAGCTGCCTAAAGGAGGAATGCTCCAGGTCCGCAAAGGGGCCTGTCAATCTTCCGAAAGCCTGCAGGGTTACACCAAGAACTGTGCTTATGTTGCCGTTGGAACGCACTCCGACAGTCTCCTTGAGGGATGGGTGATTCAGGTAAGAGGTGTTAGAAGGAAATATGAGCAGAGTGATCTCCTCACGTTAGCCCACCTCGGGCAAGGAGGCCGACTTCCTTGGAGGGCTGGAGATTCTAGACCTGTGTTCCTGAAGCTGCTGTAGAGCTGAGGAAATGTATCATTCCCAAGGAAGAGTGCAGTGTGTTGCCCCTCACTCGGCAAACACAGGGGTCCTCCAAAGGGCCTACGGGGCTGGATGTTGCTTAACAGGCCCAGGGCATCCTGGGGGTACCCAATATTCTGGAACGGAAACGGGTGCTGACGCGACAGTCCTAGGAGACCTGAAAAGCTTACTACCTTAAACTAAAGCAGAAGAGCCATTAAGGCCTCATGGAGTTGCTGCATGCCTTCCTTTCGGCAAGGGAAATCAGGGCCTTCCTTCGAGGCTAGTGCTCACGTTGACTTTCACTTTACGTATAGGGCAGAGCAGGACGAGCCTCCAAGTAGGAACTGGAAGCCCAAGGTTTCCTTCGCGAAAACTCATTTTCTTCTCTGAGCCGTGCCGGCAGTGAGTAAAAGCCCGGTCACAACAATGCTTTTCAGGTAGCTTCGAGGCCGCATGAACGGAGCTTTCCAAATGGGAAAACAAGCCTTGTGCCATCAGTCTCCCATTTCTAGGTTGACACGCAGCCTAAGCACATGTCGACGCTAAACGTCCAAAGAGACTCGAGTTACTCACTGGGGCTTTCACTGAATCAAATTGGTTCTTCGACCGGTGTTCTGCGTGCAGTGAAGTGCCTAAAGAAAGGATGGGCGAGGGAGACTTAGGGTCCTGTTCATCTTCCACAGGCCTGCGGTGTTACACCAAGAACCATGTTTGTGTTTTACTTGGAATGCAAGCCGACCACCTCCTTGAGGATGCGTGGCTCTAAGAGTGAAATCTGAAAAGGGATTAGAAAGAGAGTGTTTTTCTCTATGGAGTTCGGCTAGGGGAACGAGATTACATCCGTTGCATGTAGGACAGTCTGGAACTGTCTTCCTGAATCCTGTGTAAACCTGAGGTAATCTGGCTCTCCCAAGGAAGTGTGTAGTGGGTTGCATTTCGCTAGCCAACCCGGGGGTGTTCCAAAAGGCCTACGGGGCTGGAAGTTGCTTAACAGGACCAGAGCTTCCTGGCTGTACTCAGTGTTCTGTTACCGAAACGGGGGCTGAAGAAAGGTCCCTAGGAGTCTTGAAAAGCTTACTACCGTGAAACTAAAGCCGATCCGCCATGAGGGCCTCGTGGAGCTGTGGCACGCCTCCAGTTTGGCAAAGCAAATCAGGGCCTTACTTCGAGGCTCGTGCTCCCATTGTGTTTCACTTTAGTTATAGAGCAGAGCAGGATGAGCTTCCAAGTAGGAACTGGAAGCCAAAGGTTTCTTCCGGGCAAACTCATCTTCTTCTCAGAACCATGCCGACAGTGAGGAAAACCACGACAACAACAATGCTTTTCAGGTAGCGTCAAGTCCGCATCAATGGAGCTTTCAAACTGGGAAAAGAAGCCTTGTGCCATCACTCTCCCTTTTCCATGTTGACAGGCTGCAGAAGTACATGTGGATTCCAACAACTCAAAGGAGACTCAAGTTACCTCCTGGGCCCTCCCCTGAATCACCCTTTCCTCCGCCCGCTATTGTGCGTGTAGTGAGCTGCCTAAAGGAGGAATGCTCGAGGTCCGCAAAGGGGCCTGTCAATCTTCCGAAAGCCTGCAGGGTTACACCAAGAACTGTGCTTATGTTGCCGTTGGAACGCACTCCGACAGTCTCCTTTAGGGATGGGTGATTCAGGTAAGAGGTGTTAGAAGGAAATATGAGCAGAGTGATTTCCTCACGTTAGCCCACCTCGGGCAAGGAGGCCGACTTCCTTGGAGGGCTGGAGATTCTAGACCTGTGTTCCTGAAGCTGCTGTAGAGCTGAGGAAATGTATCATTCCCAAGGAAGAGTGCAGTGTGTTGCCCCTCACTCGGCAAACACAGGGGTCCTCCAAAGGGCCTACGGGGCTGGATGTTGCTTAACAGGCCCAGGGCATCCTGGGGGTACCCAATATTCTGGAACGGAAACGGGTGCTGACGCGACAGTCCTAGGAGACCTGAAAAGCTTACTACCTTAAACTAAAGCAGAAGAGCCATTAAGGCCTCATGGAGTTGCTGCATGCCTTCCTTTCGGCAAGGGAAATCAGGGCCTTCCTTCGAGGCTAGTGCTCACGTTGACTTTCACTTTACGTATAGGGCAGAGCAGGACGAGCCTCCAAGTAGGAACTGGAAGCCCAAGGTTTCCTTCGCGAAAACTCATTTTCTTCTCTGAGCCATGCCGGCAGTGAGTAAAAGCCCGGTCACAACAATGCTTTTCAGGTAGCTTCGAGGCCACATGAACGGAGCTTTCCAAATGGGAAAACAAGCCTTGTGCCATCAGTCTCCCATTTCTAGGTTGACACGCAGCCTAAGCACATGTCGACGCTAAACGTCCAAAGAGACTCGAGTTACTCACTGGGGCTTTCACTGAATCAAATTGGTTCTTCGACCGGTGTTCTGCGTGCAGTGAAGTGCCTAAAGAAAGGATGGGCGAGGGAGACTTAGGGTCCTGTTCATCTTCCACAGGCCTGCGGTGTTACACCAAGAACCGTGTTTGTGTTTTACTTGGAATGCAAGCCGACCACCTCCTTGAGGATGCGTGGCTCTAAGAGTGAAATCTGAAAAGGGATTAGACAGAGAGTGTTTTTCTCTATGGAGTTCGGCTAGGGGAACGAGATTACATCCGTTGCATGTAGGACAGTCTGGAACTGTCTTCCTGAATCCTGTGTAAACCTGAGGTAATCTGGCTCTCCCAAGGAAGTGTGCAGTGGGTTGCATTTCGCTAGCCAACCCGGGGGTGTTCCAAAAGGCCTACGGGGCTGGAAGTTGCTTAACAGGACCAGAGCTTCCTGGCTGTACTCAGTGTTCTGGTACCGAAACGGGGGCTGAAGAAAGGTCCCTAGGAGTCTTGAAAAGCTTACTACCGTGAAACTAAAGCCGAACCGCGATGAAAGCCTCGTGGAGCTGCGGCACGCCTCCAGTTTGGCAAAGCAAATCAGGGCCTTACTTCGAGGCTCGTGCTCCCATTGTGTTTCACTTTAGGTATAGAGCAGAGTAGGATGAGCTTCCAAGTAGGAACTGGAAGCCAAAGGTTTCTTCCGGGCAAACTCATCTTCTTCTCAGAACCATGCCGACAGTGAGGAAAACCACGACAACAACAATGCTTTTCAGGTAGCGTCAAGTCCGCATCAATGGAGCTTTCAAACTGGGAAAAGAAGCCTTGTGCCATCACTCTCCCTTTTCCATGTTGACAGGCTGCAGAAGTACATGTGGATTCCAACAACTCAAAGGAGACTCAAGTTACCTCCTGGGCCCTCCCCTGAATCACCCTTTCCTCCGCCCGCTATTGTGCGTGTAGTGAGCTGCCTAAAGGAGGAATGCTCGAGGTCCGCAAAGGGGCCTGTCAATCTTCCGAAAGCCTGCAGGGTTACACCAAGAACTGTGCTTATGTTGCCGTTGGAACGCACTCCGACAGTCTCCTTGAGGGATGGTTGATTCAGGTAAGAGGTGTTAGAAGGAAATATGAGCAGAGTGATTTCCTCACGTTAGCCCACCTCGGGCAAGGAGGCCGACTTCCTTGGAGGGCTGGAGATTCTAGACCTGTGTTCCTGAAGCTGCTGTAGAGCTGAGGAAATGTATCATTCCCAAGGAAGAGTGCAGTGTGTTGCCCCTCACTCGGCAAAGGGCCCTCCAAAGGGCCTACGGGGCTGGATGTTGCTTAACAGGCCCAGGGCATCCTGGGGGTACCCAATATTCTGGAACGGAAACGGGTGCTGACGCGACAGTCCTAGGAGACCTGAAAAGCTTACTACCTTAAACTAAAGCAGAAGAGCCATTAAGGCCTCATGGAGTTGCTGCATGCCTTCCTTTCGGCAAGGGAAATCAGGGCCTTCCTTCGAGGCTAGTGCTCACGTTGACTTTCACTTTACGTATAGGGCAGAGCAGGACGAGCCTCCAAGTAGGAACTGGAAGCCCAAGGTTTCCTTCGCGAAAACTCATTTTCTTCTCTGAGCCATGCCGGCAGTGAGTAAAAGCCCGGTCACAACAATGCTTTTCAGGTAGCTTCGAGGCCGCATGAACGGAGCTTTCCAAATGGGAAAACAAGCCTTGTGCCATCAGTCTCCCATTTCTAGGTTGACACGCAGCCTAAGCACATGTCGACGCTAAACGTCCAAAGAGACTCGAGTTACTCACTGGGGCTTTCACTGAATCAAATTGGTTCTTCGACCGGTGTTCTGCGTGCAGTGAAGTGCCTAAAGAAAGGATGGGCGAGGGAGACTTAGGGTCCTGTTCATCTTCCACAGGCCTGCGGTGTTACACCAAGAACCGTGTTTGTGTTTTACTTGGAATGCAAGCCGACCACCTCCTTGAGGATGCGTGGCTCTAAGAGTGAAATCTGAAAAGGGATTAGAAAGAGAGTGTTTTTCTCTATGGAGTTCGGCTAGGGGAACGAGATTACATCCGTTGCATGTAGGACAGTCTGGAACTGTCTTCCTGAATCCTGTGTAAACCTGAGGTAATCTGGCTCTCCCAAGGAAGTGTGTAGTGGGTTGCATTTCGCTAGCCAACCCGGGGGTGTTCCAAAAGGCCTACGGGGCTGGAAGTTGCTTAACAGGACCAGAGCTTCCTGGCTGTACTCAGTGTTCTGGTACCGAAACGGGGGCTGAAGAAAGGTCCCTAGGAGTCTTGAAAAGCTTACTACCGTGAAACTAAAGCCGATCCGCCATGAGGGCCTCGTGGAGCTGTGGCACGCCTCCAGTTTGGCAAAGCAAATCAGGGCCTTACTTCGAGGCTCGTGCTCCCATTGTGTTTCACTTTAGGTATAGAGCAGAGCAGGATGAGCTTCCAAGTAGGAACTGGAAGCCAAAGGTTTCTTCCGGGCAAACTCATCTTCTTCTCAGAACCATGCCGACAGTGAGGAATACCACGACAACAACAATGCTTTTCAGGTAGCGTCAAGTCCGCATCAATGGAGCTTTCAAACTGGGAAAAGAAGCCTTGTGCCATCACTCTCCCTTTTCCATGTTGACAGGCTGCAGAAGTACATGTGGATTCCAACAACTCAAAGGAGACTCAAGTTACCTCCTGGGCCCTCCCCTGAATCACCCTTTCCTCCGCCCGCTATTGTGCGTGTAGTGAGCTGCCTAAAGGAGGAATGCTCCAGGTCCGCAAAGGGGCCTGTCAATCTTCCGAAAGCCTGCAGGGTTACACCAAGAACTGTGCTTATGTTGCCGTTGGAACGCACTCCGACAGTCTCCTTGAGGGATGGGTGATTCAGGTAAGAGGTGTTAGAAGGAAATATGAGCAGAGTGATCTCCTCACGTTAGCCCACCTCGGGCAAGGAGGCCGACTTCCTTGGAGGGCTGGAGATTCTAGACCTGTGTTCCTGAAGCTGCTGTAGAGCTGAGGAAATGTATCATTCCCAAGGAAGAGTGCAGTGTGTTGCCCCTCACTCGGCAAACACAGGGGTCCTCCAAAGGGCCTACGGGGCTGGATGTTGCTTAACAGGCCCAGGGCATCCTGGGGGTACCCAATATTCTGGAACGGAAACGGGTGCTGACGCGACAGTCCTAGGAGACCTGAAAAGCTTACTACCTTAAACTAAAGCAGAAGAGCCATTAAGGCCTCATGGAGTTGCTGCATGCCTTCCTTTCGGCAAGGGAAATCAGGGCCTTCCTTCGAGGCTAGTGCTCACGTTGACTTTCACTTTACGTATAGGGCAGAGCAGGACGAGCCTCCAAGTAGGAACTGGAAGCCCAAGGTTTCCTTCGCGAAAACTCATTTTCTTCTCTGAGCCGTGCCGGCAGTGAGTAAAAGCCCGGTCACAACAATGCTTTTCAGGTAGCTTCGAGGCCGCATGAACGGAGCTTTCCAAATGGGAAAACAAGCCTTGTGCCATCAGTCTCCCATTTCTAGGTTGACACGCAGCCTAAGCACATGTCGACGCTAAACGTCCAAAGAGACTCGAGTTACTCACTGGGGCTTTCACTGAATCAAATTGGTTCTTCGACCGGTGTTCTGCGTGCAGTGAAGTGCCTAAAGAAAGGATGGGCGAGGGAGACTTAGGGTCCTGTTCATCTTCCACAGGCCTGCGGTGTTACACCAAGAACCATGTTTGTGTTTTACTTGGAATGCAAGCCGACCACCTCCTTGAGGATGCGTGGCTCTAAGAGTGAAATCTGAAAAGGGATTAGAAAGAGAGTGTTTTTCTCTATGGAGTTCGGCTAGGGGAACGAGATTACATCCGTTGCATGTAGGACAGTCTGGAACTGTCTTCCTGAATCCTGTGTAAACCTGAGGTAATCTGGCTCTCCCAAGGAAGTGTGTAGTGGGTTGCATTTCGCTAGCCAACCCGGGGGTGTTCCAAAAGGCCTACGGGGCTGGAAGTTGCTTAACAGGACCAGAGCTTCCTGGCTGTACTCAGTGTTCTGTTACCGAAACGGGGGCTGAAGAAAGGTCCCTAGGAGTCTTGAAAAGCTTACTACCGTGAAACTAAAGCCGATCCGCCATGAGGGCCTCGTGGAGCTGTGGCACGCCTCCAGTTTGGCAAAGCAAATCAGGGCCTTACTTCGAGGCTCGTGCTCCCATTGTGTTTCACTTTAGTTATAGAGCAGAGCAGGATGAGCTTCCAAGTAGGAACTGGAAGCCAAAGGTTTCTTCCGGGCAAACTCATCTTCTTCTCAGAACCATGCCGACAGTGAGGAAAACCACGACAACAACAATGCTTTTCAGGTAGCGTCAAGTCCGCATCAATGGAGCTTTCAAACTGGGAAAAGAAGCCTTGTGCCATCACTCTCCCTTTTCCATGTTGACAGGCTGCAGAAGTACATGTGGATTCCAACAACTCAAAGGAGACTCAAGTTACCTCCTGGGCCCTCCCCTGAATCACCCTTTCCTCCGCCCGCTATTGTGCGTGTAGTGAGCTGCCTAAAGGAGGAATGCTCGAGGTCCGCAAAGGGGCCTGTCAATCTTCCGAAAGCCTGCAGGGTTACACCAAGAACTGTGCTTATGTTGCCGTTGGAACGCACTCCGACAGTCTCCTTTAGGGATGGGTGATTCAGGTAAGAGGTGTTAGAAGGAAATATGAGCAGAGTGATTTCCTCACGTTAGCCCACCTCGGGCAAGGAGGCCGACTTCCTTGGAGGGCTGGAGATTCTAGACCTGTGTTCCTGAAGCTGCTGTAGAGCTGAGGAAATGTATCATTCCCAAGGAAGAGTGCAGTGTGTTGCCCCTCACTCGGCAAACACAGGGGTCCTCCAAAGGGCCTACGGGGCTGGATGTTGCTTAACAGGCCCAGGGCATCCTGGGGGTACCCAATATTCTGGAACGGAAACGGGTGCTGACGCGACAGTCCTAGGAGACCTGAAAAGCTTACTACCTTAAACTAAAGCAGAAGAGCCATTAAGGCCTCATGGAGTTGCTGCATGCCTTCCTTTCGGCAAGGGAAATCAGGGCCTTCCTTCGAGGCTAGTGCTCACGTTGACTTTCACTTTACGTATAGGGCAGAGCAGGACGAGCCTCCAAGTAGGAACTGGAAGCCCAAGGTTTCCTTCGCGAAAACTCATTTTCTTCTCTGAGCCATGCCGGCAGTGAGTAAAAGCCCGGTCACAACAATGCTTTTCAGGTAGCTTCGAGGCCACATGAACGGAGCTTTCCAAATGGGAAAACAAGCCTTGTGCCATCAGTCTCCCATTTCTAGGTTGACACGCAGCCTAAGCACATGTCGACGCTAAACGTCCAAAGAGACTCGAGTTACTCACTGGGGCTTTCACTGAATCAAATTGGTTCTTCGACCGGTGTTCTGCGTGCAGTGAAGTGCCTAAAGAAAGGATGGGCGAGGGAGACTTAGGGTCCTGTTCATCTTCCACAGGCCTGCGGTGTTACACCAAGAACCGTGTTTGTGTTTTACTTGGAATGCAAGCCGACCACCTCCTTGAGGATGCGTGGCTCTAAGAGTGAAATCTGAAAAGGGATTAGACAGAGAGTGTTTTTCTCTATGGAGTTCGGCTAGGGGAACGAGATTACATCCGTTGCATGTAGGACAGTCTGGAACTGTCTTCCTGAATCCTGTGTAAACCTGAGGTAATCTGGCTCTCCCAAGGAAGTGTGCAGTGGGTTGCATTTCGCTAGCCAACCCGGGGGTGTTCCAAAAGGCCTACGGGGCTGGAAGTTGCTTAACAGGACCAGAGCTTCCTGGCTGTACTCAGTGTTCTGGTACCGAAACGGGGGCTGAAGAAAGGTCCCTAGGAGTCTTGAAAAGCTTACTACCGTGAAACTAAAGCCGAACCGCGATGAAAGCCTCGTGGAGCTGCGGCACGCCTCCAGTTTGGCAAAGCAAATCAGGGCCTTACTTCGAGGCTCGTGCTCCCATTGTGTTTCACTTTAGGTATAGAGCAGAGTAGGATGAGCTTCCAAGTAGGAACTGGAAGCCAAAGGTTTCTTCCGGGCAAACTCATCTTCTTCTCAGAACCATGCCGACAGTGAGGAAAACCACGACAACAACAATGCTTTTCAGGTAGCGTCAAGTCCGCATCAATGGAGCTTTCAAACTGGGAAAAGAAGCCTTGTGCCATCACTCTCCCTTTTCCATGTTGACAGGCTGCAGAAGTACATGTGGATTCCAACAACTCAAAGGAGACTCAAGTTACCTCCTGGGCCCTCCCCTGAATCACCCTTTCCTCCGCCCGCTATTGTGCGTGTAGTGAGCTGCCTAAAGGAGGAATGCTCGAGGTCCGCAAAGGGGCCTGTCAATCTTCCGAAAGCCTGCAGGGTTACACCAAGAACTGTGCTTATGTTGCCGTTGGAACGCACTCCGACAGTCTCCTTGAGGGATGGTTGATTCAGGTAAGAGGTGTTAGAAGGAAATATGAGCAGAGTGATTTCCTCACGTTAGCCCACCTCGGGCAAGGAGGCCGACTTCCTTGGAGGGCTGGAGATTCTAGACCTGTGTTCCTGAAGCTGCTGTAGAGCTGAGGAAATGTATCATTCCCAAGGAAGAGTGCAGTGTGTTGCCCCTCACTCGGCAAAGGGCCCTCCAAAGGGCCTACGGGGCTGGATGTTGCTTAACAGGCCCAGGGCATCCTGGGGGTACCCAATATTCTGGAACGGAAACGGGTGCTGACGCGACAGTCCTAGGAGACCTGAAAAGCTTACTACCTTAAACTAAAGCAGAAGAGCCATTAAGGCCTCATGGAGTTGCTGCATGCCTTCCTTTCGGCAAGGGAAATCAGGGCCTTCCTTCGAGGCTAGTGCTCACGTTGACTTTCACTTTACGTATAGGGCAGAGCAGGACGAGCCTCCAAGTAGGAACTGGAAGCCCAAGGTTTCCTTCGCGAAAACTCATTTTCTTCTCTGAGCCATGCCGGCAGTGAGTAAAAGCCCGGTCACAACAATGCTTTTCAGGTAGCTTCGAGGCCGCATGAACGGAGCTTTCCAAATGGGAAAACAAGCCTTGTGCCATCAGTCTCCCATTTCTAGGTTGACACGCAGCCTAAGCACATGTCGACGCTAAACGTCCAAAGAGACTCGAGTTACTCACTGGGGCTTTCACTGAATCAAATTGGTTCTTCGACCGGTGTTCTGCGTGCAGTGAAGTGCCTAAAGAAAGGATGGGCGAGGGAGACTTAGGGTCCTGTTCATCTTCCACAGGCCTGCGGTGTTACACCAAGAACCGTGTTTGTGTTTTACTTGGAATGCAAGCCGACCACCTCCTTGAGGATGCGTGGCTCTAAGAGTGAAATCTGAAAAGGGATTAGAAAGAGAGTGTTTTTCTCTATGGAGTTCGGCTAGGGGAACGAGATTACATCCGTTGCATGTAGGACAGTCTGGAACTGTCTTCCTGAATCCTGTGTAAACCTGAGGTAATCTGGCTCTCCCAAGGAAGTGTGTAGTGGGTTGCATTTCGCTAGCCAACCCGGGGGTGTTCCAAAAGGCCTACGGGGCTGGAAGTTGCTTAACAGGACCAGAGCTTCCTGGCTGTACTCAGTGTTCTGGTACCGAAACGGGGGCTGAAGAAAGGTCCCTAGGAGTCTTGAAAAGCTTACTACCGTGAAACTAAAGCCGATCCGCCATGAGGGCCTCGTGGAGCTGTGGCACGCCTCCAGTTTGGCAAAGCAAATCAGGGCCTTACTTCGAGGCTCGTGCTCCCATTGTGTTTCACTTTAGGTATAGAGCAGAGCAGGATGAGCTTCCAAGTAGGAACTGGAAGCCAAAGGTTTCTTCCGGGCAAACTCATCTTCTTCTCAGAACCATGCCGACAGTGAGGAAAACCACGACAACAACAATGCTTTTCAGGTAGCGTCAAGTCCGCATCAATGGAGCTTTCAAACTGGGAAAAGAAGCCTTGTGCCATCACTCTCCCTTTTCCATGTTGACAGGCTGCAGAAGTACATGTGGATTCCAACAACTCAAAGGAGACTCAAGTTACCTCCTGGGCCCTCCCCTGAATCACCCTTTCCTCCGCCCGCTATTGTGCGTGTAGTGAGCTGCCTAAAGGAGGAATGCTCGAGGTCCGCAAAGGGGCCTGTCAATCTTCCGAAAGCCTGCAGGGTTACACCAAGAACTGTGCTTATGTTGCCGTTGGAACGCACTCCGACAGTCTCCTTGAGGGATGGGTGATTCAGGTAAGAGGTGTTAGAAGGAAATATGAGCAGAGTGATTTCCTCACGTTAGCCCACCTCGGGCAAGGAGGCCGACTTCCTTGGAGGGCTGGAGATTCTAGACCTGTGTTCCTGAAGCTGCTGTAGAGCTGAGGAAATGTATCATTCCCAAGGAAGAGTGCAGTGTGTTGCCCCTCACTCGGCAAACACAGGGGTCCTCCAAAGGGCCTACGGGGCTGGATGTTGCTTAACAGGCCCAGGGCATCCTGGGGGTACCCAATATTCTGGAACGGAAACGGGTGCTGAC
Source organism: Eschrichtius robustus (assembly GCF_028021215.1). NCBI lineage: Eukaryota > Metazoa > Chordata > Mammalia > Artiodactyla > Eschrichtiidae > Eschrichtius > Eschrichtius robustus. Next base: position 88,837 of record NW_027175525.1, on the reverse strand, counting down.
GCGACAGTCCTAGGAGACCTGAAAAGCTTACTACCTTAAACTAAAGCAGAAGAGCCATTAAGGCCTCATGGAGTTGCTGCATGCCTTCCTTTCGGCAAGGGAAATCAGGGCCTTCCTTCGAGGCTAGTGCTCACGTTGACTTTCACTTTACGTATAGGGCAGAGCAGGACGAGCCTCCAAGTAGGAACTGGAAGCCCAAGGTTTCCTTCGCGAAAACTCATTTTCTTCTCTGAGCCATGCCGGCAGTGAGTAAAAGCCCGGTCACAACAATGCTTTTCAGGTAGCTTCGAGGCCACATGAACGGAGCTTTCCAAATGGGAAAACAAGCCTTGTGCCATCAGTCTCCCATTTCTAGGTTGACACGCAGCCTAAGCACATGTCGACGCTAAACGTCCAAAGAGACTCGAGTTACTCACTGGGGCTTTCACTGAATCAAATTGGTTCTTCGACCGGTGTTCTGCGTGCAGTGAAGTGCCTAAACAAAGGATGGGCGAGGGAGACTTAGGGTCCTGTTCATCTTCCACAGGCCTGCGGTGTTACACCAAGAACCGTGTTTGTGTTTTACTTGGAATGCAAGCCGACCACCTCCTTGAGGATGCGTGGCTCTAAGAGTGAAATCTGAAAAGGGATTAGACAGAGAGTGTTTTTCTCTATGGAGTTCGGCTAGGGGAACGAGATTACATCCGTTGCATGTAGGACAGTCTGGAACTGTCTTCCTGAATCCTGTGTAAACCTGAGGTAATCTGGCTCTCCCAAGGAAGTGTGCAGTGGGTTGCATTTCGCTAGCCAACCCGGGGGTGTTCCAAAAGGCCTACGGGGCTGGAAGTTGCTTAACAGGACCAGAGCTTCCTGGCTGTACTCAGTGTTCTGGTACCGAAACGGGGGCTGAAGAAAGGTCCCTAGGAGTCTTGAAAAGCTTACTACCGTGAAACTAAAGCCGAACCGCCATGAAGGCCTCGTGGAGCTGTGGCACGCCTCCAGTTTGGCAAAGCAAATCAGGGCCTTACTTCGAGGCTCGTGCTCCCATTGTGTTTCACTTTAGGTATAGAGCAGAGCAGGATGAGCTTCCAAGTAGGAACTGGAAGCCAAAGGTTTCTTCCGGGCAAACTCATCTTCTTCTCAGAACCATGCCGACAGTGAGGAAAACCACGACAACAACAATGCTTTTCAGGTAGCGTCAAGTCCGCATCAATGGAGCTTTCAAACTGGGAAAAGAAGCCTTGTGCCATCACTCTCCCTTTTCCATGTTGACAGGCTGCAGAAGTACATGTGGATTCCAACAACTCAAAGGAGACTCAAGTTACCTCCTGGGCCCTCCCCTGAATCACCCTTTCCTCCGCCCGCTATTGTGCGTGTAGTGAGCTGCCTAAAGGAGGAATGCTCGAGGTCCGCAAAGGGGCCTGTCAATCTTCCGAAAGCCTGCAGGGTTACACCAAGAACTGTGCTTATGTTGCCGTTGGAACGCACTCCGACAGTCTCCTTGAGGGATGGGTGATTCAGGTAAGAGGTGTTAGAAGGAAATATGAGCAGAGTGATTTCCTCACGTTAGCCCACCTCGGGCAAGGAGGCCGACTTCCTTGGAGGGCTGGAGATTCTAGACCTGTGTTCCTGAAGCTGCTGTAGAGCTGAGGAAATGTATCATTCCCAAGGAAGAGTGCAGTGTGTTGCCCCTCACTCGGCAAACACAGGGGTCCTCCAAAGGGCCTACGGGGCTGGATGTTGCTTAACAGGCCCAGGGCATCCTGGGGGTACCCAATATTCTGGAACGGAAACGGGTGCTGACGCGACAGTCCTAGGAGACCTGAAAAGCTTACTACCTTAAACTAAAGCAGAAGAGCCATTAAGGCCTCATGGAGTTGCTGCATGCCTTCCTTTCGGCAAGGGAAATCAGGGCCTTCCTTCGAGGCTAGTGCTCACGTTGACTTTCACTTTACGTATAGGGCAGAGCAGGACGAGCCTCCAAGTAGGAACTGGAAGCCCAAGGTTTCCTTCGCGAAAACTCATTTTCTTCTCTGAGCCATGCCGGCAGTGAGTAAAAGCCCGGTCACAACAATGCTTTTCAGGTAGCTTCGAGGCCACATGAACGGAGCTTTCCAAATGGGAAAACAAGCCTTGTGCCATCAGTCTCCCATTTCTAGGTTGACACGCAGCCTAAGCACATGTCGACGCTAAACGTCCAAAGAGACTCGAGTTACTCACTGGGGCTTTCACTGAATCAAATTGGTTCTTCGACCGGTGTTCTGCGTGCAGTGAAGTGCCTAAACAAAGGATGGGCGAGGGAGACTTAGGGTCCTGTTCATCTTCCACAGGCCTGCGGTGTTACACCAAGAACCGTGTTTGTGTTTTACTTGGAATGCAAGCCGACCACCTCCTTGAGGATGCGTGGCTCTAAGAGTGAAATCTGAAAAGGGATTAGACAGAGAGTGTTTTTCTCTATGGAGTTCGGCTAGGGGAACGAGATTACATCCGTTGCATGTAGGACAGTCTGGAACTGTCTTCCTGAATCCTGTGTAAACCTGAGGTAATCTGGCTCTCCCAAGGAAGTGTGCAGTGGGTTGCATTTCGCTAGCCAACCCGGGGGTGTTCCAAAAGGCCTACGGGGCTGGAAGTTGCTTAACAGGACCAGAGCTTCCTGGCTGTACTCAGTGTTCTGGTACCGAAACGGGGGCTGAAGAAAGGTCCCTAGGAGTCTTGAAAAGCTTACTACCGTGAAACTAAAGCCGAACCGCGATGAAAGCCTCGTGGAGCTGCGGCACGCCTCCAGTTTGGCAAAGCAAATCAGGGCCTTACTTCGAGGCTCGTGCTCCCATTGTGTTTCACTTTAGGTATAGAGCAGAGTAGGATGAGCTTCCAAGTAGGAACTGGAAGCCAAAGGTTTCTTCCGGGCAAACTCATCTTCTTCTCAGAACCATGCCGACAGTGAGGAAAACCACGACAACAACAATGCTTTTCAGGTAGCGTCAAGTCCGCATCAATGGAGCTTTCAAACTGGGAAAAGAAGCCTTGTGCCATCACTCTCCCTTTTCCATGTTGACAGGCTGCAGAAGTACATGTGGATTCCAACAACTCAAAGGAGACTCAAGTTACCTCCTGGGCCCTCCCCTGAATCACCCTTTCCTCCGCCCGCTATTGTGCGTGTAGTGAGCTGCCTAAAGGAGGAATGCTCGAGGTCCGCAAAGGGGCCTGTCAATCTTCCGAAAGCCTGCAGGGTTACACCAAGAACTGTGCTTATGTTGCCGTTGGAACGCACTCCGACAGTCTCCTTGAGGGATGGGTGATTCAGGTAAGAGGTGTTAGAAGGAAATATGAGCAGAGTGATTTCCTCACGTTAGCCCACCTCGGGCAAGGAGGCCGACTTCCTTGGAGGGCTGGAGATTCTAGACCTGTGTTCCTGAAGCTGCTGTAGAGCTGAGGAAATGTATCATTCCCAAGGAAGAGTGCAGTGTGTTGCCCCTCACTCGGCAAAGGGCCCTCCAAAGGGCCTACGGGGCTGGATGTTGCTTAACAGGCCCAGGGCATCCTGGGGGTACCCAATATTCTGGAACGGAAACGGGTGCTGACGCGACAGTCCTAGGAGACCTGAAAAGCTTACTACCTTAAACTAAAGCAGAAGAGCCATTAAGGCCTCATGGAGTTGCTGCATGCCTTCCTTTCGGCAAGGGAAATCAGGGCCTTCCTTCGAGGCTAGTGCTCACGTTGACTTTCACTTTACGTATAGGGCAGAGCAGGACGAGCCTCCAAGTAGGAACTGGAAGCCCAAGGTTTCCTTCGCGAAAACTCATTTTCTTCTCTGAGCCATGCCGGCAGTGAGTAAAAGCCCGGTCACAACAATGCTTTTCAGGTAGCTTCGAGGCCGCATGAACGGAGCTTTCCAAATGGGAAAACAAGCCTTGTGCCATCAGTCTCCCATTTCTAGGTTGACACGCAGCCTAAGCACATGTCGACGCTAAACGTCCAAAGAGACTCGAGTTACTCACTGGGGCTTTCACTGAATCAAATTGGTTCTTCGACCGGTGTTCTGCGTGCAGTGAAGTGCCTAAACAAAGGATGGGCGAGGGAGACTTAGGGTCCTGTTCATCTTCCACAGGCCTGCGGTGTTACACCAAGAACCGTGTTTGTGTTTTACTTGGAATGCAAGCCGACCACCTCCTTGAGGATGCGTGGCTCTAAGAGTGAAATCTGAAAAGGGATTAGAAAGAGAGTGTTTTTCTCTATGGAGTTCGGCTAGGGGAACGAGATTACATCCGTTGCATGTAGGACAGTCTGGAACTGTCTTCCTGAATCCTGTGTAAACCTGAGGTAATCTGGCTCTCCCAAGGAAGTGTGTAGTGGGTTGCATTTCGCTAGCCAACCCGGGGGTGTTCCAAAAGGCCTACGGGGCTGGAAGTTGCTTAACAGGACCAGAGCTTCCTGGCTGTACTCAGTGTTCTGGTACCGAAACGGGGGCTGAAGAAAGGTCCCTAGGAGTCTTGAAAAGCTTACTACCGTGAAACTAAAGCCGATCCGCCATGAGGGCCTCGTGGAGCTGTGGCACGCCTCCAGTTTGGCAAAGCAAATCAGGGCCTTACTTCGAGGCTCGTGCTCCCATTGTGTTTCACTTTAGGTATAGAGCAGAGCAGGATGAGCTTCCAAGTAGGAACTGGAAGCCAAAGGTTTCTTCCGGGCAAACTCATCTTCTTCTCAGAACCATGCCGACAGTGAGGAAAACCACGACAACAACAATGCTTTTCAGGTAGCGTCAAGTCCGCATCAATGGAGCTTTCAAACTGGGAAAAGAAGCCTTGTGCCATCACTCTCCCTTTTCCATGTTGACAGGCTGCAGAAGTACATGTGGATTCCAACAACTCAAAGGAGACTCAAGTTACCTCCTGGGCCCTCCCCTGAATCACCCTTTCCTCCGCCCGCTATTGTGCGTGTAGTGAGCTGCCTAAAGGAGGAATGCTCCAGGTCCGCAAAGGGGCCTGTCAATCTTCCGAAAGCCTGCAGGGTTACACCAAGAACTGTGCTTATGTTGCCGTTGGAACGCACTCCGACAGTCTCCTTGAGGGATGGGTGATTCAGGTAAGAGGTGTTAGAAGGAAATATGAGCAGAGTGATTTCCTCACGTTAGCCCACCTCGGGCAAGGAGGCCGACTTCCTTGGAGGGCTGGAGATTCTAGACCTGTGTTCCTGAAGCTGCTGTAGAGCTGAGGAAATGTATCATTCCCAAGGAAGAGTGCAGTGTGTTGCCCCTCACTCGGCAAACACAGGGGTCCTCCAAAGGGCCTACGGGGCTGGATGTTGCTTAACAGGCCCAGGGCATCCTGGGGGTACCCAATATTCTGGAACGGAAACGGGTGCTGACGCGACAGTCCTAGGAGACCTGAAAAGCTTACTACCTTAAACTAAAGCAGAAGAGCCATTAAGGCCTCATGGAGTTGCTGCATGCCTTCCTTTCGGCAAGGGAAATCAGGGCCTTCCTTCGAGGCTAGTGCTCACGTTGACTTTCACTTTACGTATAGGGCAGAGCAGGACGAGCCTCCAAGTAGGAACTGGAAGCCCAAGGTTTCCTTCGCGAAAACTCATTTTCTTCTCTGAGCCATGCCGGCAGTGAGTAAAAGCCCGGTCACAACAATGCTTTTCAGGTAGCTTCGAGGCCACATGAACGGAGCTTTCCAAATGGGAAAACAAGCCTTGTGCCATCAGTCTCCCATTTCTAGGTTGACACGCAGCCTAAGCACATGTCGACGCTAAACGTCCAAAGAGACTCGAGTTACTCACTGGGGCTTTCACTGAATCAAATTGGTTCTTCGACCGGTGTTCTGCGTGCAGTGAAGTGCCTAAACAAAGGATGGGCGAGGGAGACTTAGGGTCCTGTTCATCTTCCACAGGCCTGCGGTGTTACACCAAGAACCGTGTTTGTGTTTTACTTGGAATGCAAGCCGACCACCTCCTTGAGGATGCGTGGCTCTAAGAGTGAAATCTGAAAAGGGATTAGACAGAGAGTGTTTTTCTCTATGGAGTTCGGCTAGGGGAACGAGATTACATCCGTTGCATGTAGGACAGTCTGGAACTGTCTTCCTGAATCCTGTGTAAACCTGAGGTAATCTGGCTCTCCCAAGGAAGTGTGCAGTGGGTTGCATTTCGCTAGCCAACCCGGGGGTGTTCCAAAAGGCCTACGGGGCTGGAAGTTGCTTAACAGGACCAGAGCTTCCTGGCTGTACTCAGTGTTCTGGTACCGAAACGGGGGCTGAAGAAAGGTCCCTAGGAGTCTTGAAAAGCTTACTACCGTGAAACTAAAGCCGAACCGCCATGAAGGCCTCGTGGAGCTGTGGCACGCCTCCAGTTTGGCAAAGCAAATCAGGGCCTTACTTCGAGGCTCGTGCTCCCATTGTGTTTCACTTTAGGTATAGAGCAGAGCAGGATGAGCTTCCAAGTAGGAACTGGAAGCCAAAGGTTTCTTCCGGGCAAACTCATCTTCTTCTCAGAACCATGCCGACAGTGAGGAAAACCACGACAACAACAATGCTTTTCAGGTAGCGTCAAGTCCGCATCAATGGAGCTTTCAAACTGGGAAAAGAAGCCTTGTGCCATCACTCTCCCTTTTCCATGTTGACAGGCTGCAGAAGTACATGTGGATTCCAACAACTCAAAGGAGACTCAAGTTACCTCCTGGGCCCTCCCCTGAATCACCCTTTCCTCCGCCCGCTATTGTGCGTGTAGTGAGCTGCCTAAAGGAGGAATGCTCGAGGTCCGCAAAGGGGCCTGTCAATCTTCCGAAAGCCTGCAGGGTTACACCAAGAACTGTGCTTATGTTGCCGTTGGAACGCACTCCGACAGTCTCCTTGAGGGATGGGTGATTCAGGTAAGAGGTGTTAGAAGGAAATATGAGCAGAGTGATTTCCTCACGTTAGCCCACCTCGGGCAAGGAGGCCGACTTCCTTGGAGGGCTGGAGATTCTAGACCTGTGTTCCTGAAGCTGCTGTAGAGCTGAGGAAATGTATCATTCCCAAGGAAGAGTGCAGTGTGTTGCCCCTCACTCGGCAAACACAGGGGTCCTCCAAAGGGCCTACGGGGCTGGATGTTGCTTAACAGGCCCAGGGCATCCTGGGGGTACCCAATATTCTGGAACGGAAACGGGTGCTGACGCGACAGTCCTAGGAGACCTGAAAAGCTTACTACCTTAAACTAAAGCAGAAGAGCCATTAAGGCCTCATGGAGTTGCTGCATGCCTTCCTTTCGGCAAGGGAAATCAGGGCCTTCCTTCGAGGCTAGTGCTCACGTTGACTTTCACTTTACGTATAGGGCAGAGCAGGACGAGCCTCCAAGTAGGAACTGGAAGCCCAAGGTTTCCTTCGCGAAAACTCATTTTCTTCTCTGAGCCATGCCGGCAGTGAGTAAAAGCCCGGTCACAACAATGCTTTTCAGGTAGCTTCGAGGCCACATGAACGGAGCTTTCCAAATGGGAAAACAAGCCTTGTGCCATCAGTCTCCCATTTCTAGGTTGACACGCAGCCTAAGCACATGTCGACGCTAAACGTCCAAAGAGACTCGAGTTACTCACTGGGGCTTTCACTGAATCAAATTGGTTCTTCGACCGGTGTTCTGCGTGCAGTGAAGTGCCTAAACAAAGGATGGGCGAGGGAGACTTAGGGTCCTGTTCATCTTCCACAGGCCTGCGGTGTTACACCAAGAACCGTGTTTGTGTTTTACTTGGAATGCAAGCCGACCACCTCCTTGAGGATGCGTGGCTCTAAGAGTGAAATCTGAAAAGGGATTAGACAGAGAGTGTTTTTCTCTATGGAGTTCGGCTAGGGGAACGAGATTACATCCGTTGCATGTAGGACAGTCTGGAACTGTCTTCCTGAATCCTGTGTAAACCTGAGGTAATCTGGCTCTCCCAAGGAAGTGTGCAGTGGGTTGCATTTCGCTAGCCAACCCGGGGGTGTTCCAAAAGGCCTACGGGGCTGGAAGTTGCTTAACAGGACCAGAGCTTCCTGGCTGTACTCAGTGTTCTGGTACCGAAACGGGGGCTGAAGAAAGGTCCCTAGGAGTCTTGAAAAGCTTACTACCGTGAAACTAAAGCCGAACCGCGATGAAAGCCTCGTGGAGCTGCGGCACGCCTCCAGTTTGGCAAAGCAAATCAGGGCCTTACTTCGAGGCTCGTGCTCCCATTGTGTTTCACTTTAGGTATAGAGCAGAGTAGGATGAGCTTCCAAGTAGGAACTGGAAGCCAAAGGTTTCTTCCGGGCAAACTCATCTTCTTCTCAGAACCATGCCGACAGTGAGGAAAACCACGACAACAACAATGCTTTTCAGGTAGCGTCAAGTCCGCATCAATGGAGCTTTCAAACTGGGAAAAGAAGCCTTGTGCCATCACTCTCCCTTTTCCATGTTGACAGGCTGCAGAAGTACATGTGGATTCCAACAACTCAAAGGAGACTCAAGTTACCTCCTGGGCCCTCCCCTGAATCACCCTTTCCTCCGCCCGCTATTGTGCGTGTAGTGAGCTGCCTAAAGGAGGAATGCTCGAGGTCCGCAAAGGGGCCTGTCAATCTTCCGAAAGCCTGCAGGGTTACACCAAGAACTGTGCTTATGTTGCCGTTGGAACGCACTCCGACAGTCTCCTTGAGGGATGGGTGATTCAGGTAAGAGGTGTTAGAAGGAAATATGAGCAGAGTGATTTCCTCACGTTAGCCCACCTCGGGCAAGGAGGCCGACTTCCTTGGAGGGCTGGAGATTCTAGACCTGTGTTCCTGAAGCTGCTGTAGAGCTGAGGAAATGTATCATTCCCAAGGAAGAGTGCAGTGTGTTGCCCCTCACTCGGCAAAGGGCCCTCCAAAGGGCCTACGGGGCTGGATGTTGCTTAACAGGCCCAGGGCATCCTGGGGGTACCCAATATTCTGGAACGGAAACGGGTGCTGACGCGACAGTCCTAGGAGACCTGAAAAGCTTACTACCTTAAACTAAAGCAGAAGAGCCATTAAGGCCTCATGGAGTTGCTGCATGCCTTCCTTTCGGCAAGGGAAATCAGGGCCTTCCTTCGAGGCTAGTGCTCACGTTGACTTTCACTTTACGTATAGGGCAGAGCAGGACGAGCCTCCAAGTAGGAACTGGAAGCCCAAGGTTTCCTTCGCGAAAACTCATTTTCTTCTCTGAGCCATGCCGGCAGTGAGTAAAAGCCCGGTCACAACAATGCTTTTCAGGTAGCTTCGAGGCCGCATGAACGGAGCTTTCCAAATGGGAAAACAAGCCTTGTGCCATCAGTCTCCCATTTCTAGGTTGACACGCAGCCTAAGCACATGTCGACGCTAAACGTCCAAAGAGACTCGAGTTACTCACTGGGGCTTTCACTGAATCAAATTGGTTCTTCGACCGGTGTTCTGCGTGCAGTGAAGTGCCTAAAGAAAGGATGGGCGAGGGAGACTTAGGGTCCTGTTCATCTTCCACAGGCCTGCGGTGTTACACCAAGAACCGTGTTTGTGTTTTACTTGGAATGCAAGCCGACCACCTCCTTGAGGATGCGTGGCTCTAAGAGTGAAATCTGAAAAGGGATTAGAAAGAGAGTGTTTTTCTCTATGGAGTTCGGCTAGGGGAACGAGATTACATCCGTTGCATGTAGGACAGTCTGGAACTGTCTTCCTGAATCCTGTGTAAACCTGAGGTAATCTGGCTCTCCCAAGGAAGTGTGTAGTGGGTTGCATTTCGCTAGCCAACCCGGGGGTGTTCCAAAAGGCCTACGGGGCTGGAAGTTGCTTAACAGGACCAGAGCTTCCTGGCTGTACTCAGTGTTCTGGTACCGAAACGGGGGCTGAAGAAAGGTCCCTAGGAGTCTTGAAAAGCTTACTACCGTGAAACTAAAGCCGATCCGCCATGAGGGCCTCGTGGAGCTGTGGCACGCCTCCAGTTTGGCAAAGCAAATCAGGGCCTTACTTCGAGGCTCGTGCTCCCATTGTGTTTCACTTTAGGTATAGAGCAGAGCAGGATGAGCTTCCAAGTAGGAACTGGAAGCCAAAGGTTTCTTCCGGGCAAACTCATCTTCTTCTCAGAACCATGCCGACAGTGAGGAAAACCACGACAACAACAATGCTTTTCAGGTAGCGTCAAGTCCGCATCAATGGAGCTTTCAAACTGGGAAAAGAAGCCTTGTGCCATCACTCTCCCTTTTCCATGTTGACAGGCTGCAGAAGTACATGTGGATTCCAACAACTCAAAGGAGACTCAAGTTACCTCCTGGGCCCTCCCCTGAATCACCCTTTCCTCCGCCCGCTATTGTGCGTGTAGTGAGCTGCCTAAAGGAGGAATGCTCCAGGTCCGCAAAGGGGCCTGTCAATCTTCCGAAAGCCTGCAGGGTTACACCAAGAACTGTGCTTATGTTGCCGTTGGAACGCACTCCGACAGTCTCCTTGAGGGATGGGTGATTCAGGTAAGAGGTGTTAGAAGGAAATATGAGCAGAGTGATTTCCTCACGTTAGCCCACCTCGGGCAAGGAGGCCGACTTCCTTGGAGGGCTGGAGATTCTAGACCTGTGTTCCTGAAGCTGCTGTAGAGCTGAGGAAATGTATCATTCCCAAGGAAGAGTGCAGTGTGTTGCCCCTCACTCGGCAAACACAGGGGTCCTCCAAAGGGCCTACGGGGCTGGATGTTGCTTAACAGGCCCAGGGCATCCTGGGGGTACCCAATATTCTGGAACGGAAACGGGTGCTGACGCGACAGTCCTAGGAGACCTGAAAAGCTTACTACCTTAAACTAAAGCAGAAGAGCCATTAAGGCCTCATGGAGTTGCTGCATGCCTTCCTTTCGGCAAGGGAAATCAGGGCCTTCCTTCGAGGCTAGTGCTCACGTTGACTTTCACTTTACGTATAGGGCAGAGCAGGACGAGCCTCCAAGTAGGAACTGGAAGCCCAAGGTTTCCTTCGCGAAAACTCATTTTCTTCTCTGAGCCATGCCGGCAGTGAGTAAAAGCCCGGTCACAACAATGCTTTTCAGGTAGCTTCGAGGCCACATGAACGGAGCTTTCCAAATGGGAAAACAAGCCTTGTGCCATCAGTCTCCCATTTCTAGGTTGACACGCAGCCTAAGCACATGTCGACGCTAAACGTCCAAAGAGACTCGAGTTACTCACTGGGGCTTTCACTGAATCAAATTGGTTCTTCGACCGGTGTTCTGCGTGCAGTGAAGTGCCTAAACAAAGGATGGGCGAGGGAGACTTAGGGTCCTGTTCATCTTCCACAGGCCTGCGGTGTTACACCAAGAACCGTGTTTGTGTTTTACTTGGAATGCAAGCCGACCACCTCCTTGAGGATGCGTGGCTCTAAGAGTGAAATCTGAAAAGGGATTAGACAGAGAGTGTTTTTCTCTATGGAGTTCGGCTAGGGGAACGAGATTACATCCGTTGCATGTAGGACAGTCTGGAACTGTCTTCCTGAATCCTGTGTAAACCTGAGGTAATCTGGCTCTCCCAAGGAAGTGTGCAGTGGGTTGCATTTCGCTAGCCAACCCGGGGGTGTTCCAAAAGGCCTACGGGGCTGGAAGTTGCTTAACAGGACCAGAGCTTCCTGGCTGTACTCAGTGTTCTGGTACCGAAACGGGGGCTGAAGAAAGGTCCCTAGGAGTCTTGAAAAGCTTACTACCGTGAAACTAAAGCCGAACCGCGATGAAAGCCTCGTGGAGCTGCGGCACGCCTCCAGTTTGGCAAAGCAAATCAGGGCCTTACTTCGAGGCTCGTGCTCCCATTGTGTTTCACTTTAGGTATAGAGCAGAGTAGGATGAGCTTCCAAGTAGGAACTGGAAGCCAAAGGTTTCTTCCGGGCAAACTCATCTTCTTCTCAGAACCATGCCGACAGTGAGGAAAACCACGACAACAACAATGCTTTTCAGGTAGCGTCAAGTCCGCATCAATGGAGCTTTCAAACTGGGAAAAGAAGCCTTGTGCCATCACTCTCCCTTTTCCATGTTGACAGGCTGCAGAAGTACATGTGGATTCCAACAACTCAAAGGAGACTCAAGTTACCTCCTGGGCCCTCCCCTGAATCACCCTTTCCTCCGCCCGCTATTGTGCGTGTAGTGAGCTGCCTAAAGGAGGAATGCTCGAGGTCCGCAAAGGGGCCTGTCAATCTTCCGAAAGCCTGCAGGGTTACACCAAGAACTGTGCTTATGTTGCCGTTGGAACGCACTCCGACAGTCTCCTTGAGGGATGGGTGATTCAGGTAAGAGGTGTTAGAAGGAAATATGAGCAGAGTGATTTCCTCACGTTAGCCCACCTCGGGCAAGGAGGCCGACTTCCTTGGAGGGCTGGAGATTCTAGACCTGTGTTCCTGAAGCTGCTGTAGAGCTGAGGAAATGTATCATTCCCAAGGAAGAGTGCAGTGTGTTGCCCCTCACTCGGCAAAGGGCCCTCCAAAGGGCCTACGGGGCTGGATGTTGCTTAACAGGCCCAGGGCATCCTGGGGGTACCCAATATTCTGGAACGGAAACGGGTGCTGACGCGACAGTCCTAGGAGACCTGAAAAGCTTACTACCTTAAACTAAAGCAGAAGAGCCATTAAGGCCTCATGGAGTTGCTGCATGCCTTCCTTTCGGCAAGGGAAATCAGGGCCTTCCTTCGAGGCTAGTGCTCACGTTGACTTTCACTTTACGTATAGGGCAGAGCAGGACGAGCCTCCAAGTAGGAACTGGAAGCCCAAGGTTTCCTTCGCGAAAACTCATTTTCTTCTCTGAGCCATGCCGGCAGTGAGTAAAAGCCCGGTCACAACAATGCTTTTCAGGTAGCTTCGAGGCCGCATGAACGGAGCTTTCCAAATGGGAAAACAAGCCTTGTGCCATCAGTCTCCCATTTCTAGGTTGACACGCAGCCTAAGCACATGTCGACGCTAAACGTCCAAAGAGACTCGAGTTACTCACTGGGGCTTTCACTGAATCAAATTGGTTCTTCGACCGGTGTTCTGCGTGCAGTGAAGTGCCTAAAGAAAGGATGGGCGAGGGAGACTTAGGGTCCTGTTCATCTTCCACAGGCCTGCGGTGTTACACCAAGAACCGTGTTTGTGTTTTACTTGGAATGCAAGCCGACCACCTCCTTGAGGATGCGTGGCTCTAAGAGTGAAATCTGAAAAGGGATTAGAAAGAGAGTGTTTTTCTCTATGGAGTTCGGCTAGGGGAACGAGATTACATCCGTTGCATGTAGGACAGTCTGGAACTGTCTTCCTGAATCCTGTGTAAACCTGAGGTAATCTGGCTCTCCCAAGGAAGTGTGTAGTGGGTTGCATTTCGCTAGCCAACCCGGGGGTGTTCCAAAAGGCCTACGGGGCTGGAAGTTGCTTAACAGGACCAGAGCTTCCTGGCTGTACTCAGTGTTCTGGTACCGAAACGGGGGCTGAAGAAAGGTCCCTAGGAGTCTTGAAAAGCTTACTACCGTGAAACTAAAGCCGATCCGCCATGAGGGCCTCGTGGAGCTGTGGCACGCCTCCAGTTTGGCAAAGCAAATCAGGGCCTTACTTCGAGGCTCGTGCTCCCATTGTGTTTCACTTTAGGTATAGAGCAGAGCAGGATGAGCTTCCAAGTAGGAACTGGAAGCCAAAGGTTTCTTCCGGGCAAACTCATCTTCTTCTCAGAACCATGCCGACAGTGAGGAAAACCACGACAACAACAATGCTTTTCAGGTAGCGTCAAGTCCGCATCAATGGAGCTTTCAAACTGGGAAAAGAAGCCTTGTGCCATCACTCTCCCTTTTCCATGTTGACAGGCTGCAGAAGTACATGTGGATTCCAACAACTCAAAGGAGACTCAAGTTACCTCCTGGGCCCTCCCCTGAATCACCCTTTCCTCCGCCCGCTATTGTGCGTGTAGTGAGCTGCCTAAAGGAGGAATGCTCCAGGTCCGCAAAGGGGCCTGTCAATCTTCCGAAAGCCTGCAGGGTTACACCAAGAACTGTGCTTATGTTGCCGTTGGAACGCACTCCGACAGTCTCCTTGAGGGATGGGTGATTCAGGTAAGAGGTGTTAGAAGGAAATATGAGCAGAGTGATTTCCTCACGTTAGCCCACCTCGGGCAAGGAGGCCGACTTCCTTGGAGGGCTGGAGATTCTAGACCTGTGTTCCTGAAGCTGCTGTAGAGCTGAGGAAATGTATCATTCCCAAGGAAGAGTGCAGTGTGTTGCCCCTCACTCGGCAAACACAGGGGTCCTCCAAAGGGCCTACGGGGCTGGATGTTGCTTAACAGGCCCAGGGCATCCTGGGGGTACCCAATATTCTGGAACGGAAACGGGTGCTGACGCGACAGTCCTAGGAGACCTGAAAAGCTTACTACCTTAAACTAAAGCAGAAGAGCCATTAAGGCCTCATGGAGTTGCTGCATGCCTTCCTTTCGGCAAGGGAAATCAGGGCCTTCCTTCGAGGCTAGTGCTCACGTTGACTTTCACTTTACGTATAGGGCAGAGCAGGACGAGCCTCCAAGTAGGAACTGGAAGCCCAAGGTTTCCTTCGCGAAAACTCATTTTCTTCTCTGAGCCATGCCGGCAGTGAGTAAAAGCCCGGTCACAACAATGCTTTTCAGGTAGCTTCGAGGCCACATGAACGGAGCTTTCCAAATGGGAAAACAAGCCTTGTGCCATCAGTCTCCCATTTCTAGGTTGACACGCAGCCTAAGCACATGTCGACGCTAAACGTCCAAAGAGACTCGAGTTACTCACTGGGGCTTTCACTGAATCAAATTGGTTCTTCGACCGGTGTTCTGCGTGCAGTGAAGTGCCTAAACAAAGGATGGGCGAGGGAGACTTAGGGTCCTGTTCATCTTCCACAGGCCTGCGGTGTTACACCAAGAACCGTGTTTGTGTTTTACTTGGAATGCAAGCCGACCACCTCCTTGAGGATGCGTGGCTCTAAGAGTGAAATCTGAAAAGGGATTAGACAGAGAGTGTTTTTCTCTATGGAGTTCGGCTAGGGGAACGAGATTACATCCGTTGCATGTAGGACAGTCTGGAACTGTCTTCCTGAATCCTGTGTAAACCTGAGGTAATCTGGCTCTCCCAAGGAAGTGTGCAGTGGGTTGCATTTCGCTAGCCAACCCGGGGGTGTTCCAAAAGGCCTACGGGGCTGGAAGTTGCTTAACAGGACCAGAGCTTCCTGGCTGTACTCAGTGTTCTGGTACCGAAACGGGGGCTGAAGAAAGGTCCCTAGGAGTCTTGAAAAGCTTACTACCGTGAAACTAAAGCCGAACCGCCATGAAGGCCTCGTGGAGCTGTGGCACGCCTCCAGTTTGGCAAAGCAAATCAGGGCCTTACTTCGAGGCTCGTGCTCCCATTGTGTTTCACTTTAGGTATAGAGCAGAGCAGGATGAGCTTCCAAGTAGGAACTGGAAGCCAAAGGTTTCTTCCGGGCAAACTCATCTTCTTCTCAGAACCATGCCGACAGTGAGGAAAACCACGACAACAACAATGCTTTTCAGGTAGCGTCAAGTCCGCATCAATGGAGCTTTCAAACTGGGAAAAGAAGCCTTGTGCCATCACTCTCCCTTTTCCATGTTGACAGGCTGCAGAAGTACATGTGGATTCCAACAACTCAAAGGAGACTCAAGTTACCTCCTGGGCCCTCCCCTGAATCACCCTTTCCTCCGCCCGCTATTGTGCGTGTAGTGAGCTGCCTAAAGGAGGAATGCTCGAGGTCCGCAAAGGGGCCTGTCAATCTTCCGAAAGCCTGCAGGGTTACACCAAGAACTGTGCTTATGTTGCCGTTGGAACGCACTCCGACAGTCTCCTTGAGGGATGGGTGATTCAGGTAAGAGGTGTTAGAAGGAAATATGAGCAGAGTGATTTCCTCACGTTAGCCCACCTCGGGCAAGGAGGCCGACTTCCTTGGAGGGCTGGAGATTCTAGACCTGTGTTCCTGAAGCTGCTGTAGAGCTGAGGAAATGTATCATTCCCAAGGAAGAGTGCAGTGTGTTGCCCCTCACTCGGCAAACACAGGGGTCCTCCAAAGGGCCTACGGGGCTGGATGTTGCTTAACAGGCCCAGGGCATCCTGGGGGTACCCAATATTCTGGAACGGAAACGGGTGCTGACGCGACAGTCCTAGGAGACCTGAAAAGCTTACTACCTTAAACTAAAGCAGAAGAGCCATTAAGGCCTCATGGAGTTGCTGCATGCCTTCCTTTCGGCAAGGGAAATCAGGGCCTTCCTTCGAGGCTAGTGCTCACGTTGACTTTCACTTTACGTATAGGGCAGAGCAGGACGAGCCTCCAAGTAGGAACTGGAAGCCCAAGGTTTCCTTCGCGAAAACTCATTTTCTTCTCTGAGCCATGCCGGCAGTGAGTAAAAGCCCGGTCACAACAATGCTTTTCAGGTAGCTTCGAGGCCACATGAACGGAGCTTTCCAAATGGGAAAACAAGCCTTGTGCCATCAGTCTCCCATTTCTAGGTTGACACGCAGCCTAAGCACATGTCGACGCTAAACGTCCAAAGAGACTCGAGTTACTCACTGGGGCTTTCACTGAATCAAATTGGTTCTTCGACCGGTGTTCTGCGTGCAGTGAAGTGCCTAAACAAAGGATGGGCGAGGGAGACTTAGGGTCCTGTTCATCTTCCACAGGCCTGCGGTGTTACACCAAGAACCGTGTTTGTGTTTTACTTGGAATGCAAGCCGACCACCTCCTTGAGGATGCGTGGCTCTAAGAGTGAAATCTGAAAAGGGATTAGACAGAGAGTGTTTTTCTCTATGGAGTTCGGCTAGGGGAACGAGATTACATCCGTTGCATGTAGGACAGTCTGGAACTGTCTTCCTGAATCCTGTGTAAACCTGAGGTAATCTGGCTCTCCCAAGGAAGTGTGCAGTGGGTTGCATTTCGCTAGCCAACCCGGGGGTGTTCCAAAAGGCCTACGGGGCTGGAAGTTGCTTAACAGGACCAGAGCTTCCTGGCTGTACTCAGTGTTCTGGTACCGAAACGGGGGCTGAAGAAAGGTCCCTAGGAGTCTTGAAAAGCTTACTACCGTGAAACTAAAGCCGAACCGCGATGAAAGCCTCGTGGAGCTGCGGCACGCCTCCAGTTTGGCAAAGCAAATCAGGGCCTTACTTCGAGGCTCGTGCTCCCATTGTGTTTCACTTTAGGTATAGAGCAGAGTAGGATGAGCTTCCAAGTAGGAACTGGAAGCCAAAGGTTTCTTCCGGGCAAACTCATCTTCTTCTCAGAACCATGCCGACAGTGAGGAAAACCACGACAACAACAATGCTTTTCAGGTAGCGTCAAGTCCGCATCAATGGAGCTTTCAAACTGGGAAAAGAAGCCTTGTGCCATCACTCTCCCTTTTCCATGTTGACAGGCTGCAGAAGTACATGTGGATTCCAACAACTCAAAGGAGACTCAAGTTACCTCCTGGGCCCTCCCCTGAATCACCCTTTCCTCCGCCCGCTATTGTGCGTGTAGTGAGCTGCCTAAAGGAGGAATGCTCGAGGTCCGCAAAGGGGCCTGTCAATCTTCCGAAAGCCTGCAGGGTTACACCAAGAACTGTGCTTATGTTGCCGTTGGAACGCACTCCGACAGTCTCCTTGAGGGATGGGTGATTCAGGTAAGAGGTGTTAGAAGGAAATATGAGCAGAGTGATTTCCTCACGTTAGCCCACCTCGGGCAAGGAGGCCGACTTCCTTGGAGGGCTGGAGATTCTAGACCTGTGTTCCTGAAGCTGCTGTAGAGCTGAGGAAATGTATCATTCCCAAGGAAGAGTGCAGTGTGTTGCCCCTCACTCGGCAAAGGGCCCTCCAAAGGGCCTACGGGGCTGGATGTTGCTTAACAGGCCCAGGGCATCCTGGGGGTACCCAATATTCTGGAACGGAAACGGGTGCTGACGCGACAGTCCTAGGAGACCTGAAAAGCTTACTACCTTAAACTAAAGCAGAAGAGCCATTAAGGCCTCATGGAGTTGCTGCATGCCTTCCTTTCGGCAAGGGAAATCAGGGCCTTCCTTCGAGGCTAGTGCTCACGTTGACTTTCACTTTACGTATAGGGCAGAGCAGGACGAGCCTCCAAGTAGGAACTGGAAGCCCAAGGTTTCCTTCGCGAAAACTCATTTTCTTCTCTGAGCCATGCCGGCAGTGAGTAAAAGCCCGGTCACAACAATGCTTTTCAGGTAGCTTCGAGGCCGCATGAACGGAGCTTTCCAAATGGGAAAACAAGCCTTGTGCCATCAGTCTCCCATTTCTAGGTTGACACGCAGCCTAAGCACATGTCGACGCTAAACGTCCAAAGAGACTCGAGTTACTCACTGGGGCTTTCACTGAATCAAATTGGTTCTTCGACCGGTGTTCTGCGTGCAGTGAAGTGCCTAAAGAAAGGATGGGCGAGGGAGACTTAGGGTCCTGTTCATCTTCCACAGGCCTGCGGTGTTACACCAAGAACCGTGTTTGTGTTTTACTTGGAATGCAAGCCGACCACCTCCTTGAGGATGCGTGGCTCTAAGAGTGAAATCTGAAAAGGGATTAGAAAGAGAGTGTTTTTCTCTATGGAGTTCGGCTAGGGGAACGAGATTACATCCGTTGCATGTAGGACAGTCTGGAACTGTCTTCCTGAATCCTGTGTAAACCTGAGGTAATCTGGCTCTCCCAAGGAAGTGTGTAGTGGGTTGCATTTCGCTAGCCAACCCGGGGGTGTTCCAAAAGGCCTACGGGGCTGGAAGTTGCTTAACAGGACCAGAGCTTCCTGGCTGTACTCAGTGTTCTGGTACCGAAACGGGGGCTGAAGAAAGGTCCCTAGGAGTCTGGAAAAGCTTACTACCGTGAAACTAAAGCCGATCCGCCATGAGGGCCTCGTGGAGCTGTGGCACGCCTCCAGTTTGGCAAAGCAAATCAGGGCCTTACTTCGAGGCTCGTGCTCCCATTGTGTTTCACTTTAGGTATAGAGCAGAGCAGGATGAGCTTCCAAGTAGGAACTGGAAGCCAAAGGTTTCTTCCGGGCAAACTCATCTTCTTCTCAGAACCATGCCGACAGTGAGGAAAACCACGACAACAACAATGCTTTTCAGGTAGCGTCAAGTCCGCATCAATGGAGCTTTCAAACTGGGAAAAGAAGCCTTGTGCCATCACTCTCCCTTTTCCATGTTGACAGGCTGCAGAAGTACATGTGGATTCCAACAACTCAAAGGAGACTCAAGTTACCTCCTGGGCCCTCCCCTGAATCACCCTTTCCTCCGCCCGCTATTGTGCGTGTAGTGAGCTGCCTAAAGGAGGAATGCTCGAGGTCCGCAAAGGGGCCTGTCAATCTTCCGAAAGCCTGCAGGGTTACACCAAGAACTGTGCTTATGTTGCCGTTGGAACGCACTCCGACAGTCTCCTTGAGGGATGGGTGATTCAGGTAAGAGGTGTTAGAAGGAAATATGAGCAGAGTGATTTCCTCACGTTAGCCCACCTCGGGCAAGGAGGCCGACTTCCTTGGAGGGCTGGAGATTCTAGACCTGTGTTCCTGAAGCTGCTGTAGAGCTGAGGAAATGTATCATTCCCAAGGAAGAGTGCAGTGTGTTGCCCCTCACTCGGCAAACACAGGGGTCCTCCAAAGGGCCTACGGGGCTGGATGTTGCTTAACAGGCCCAGGGCATCCTGGGGGTACCCAATATTCTGGAACGGAAACGGGTGCTGACGCGACAGTCCTAGGAGACCTGAAAAGCTTACTACCTTAAACTAAAGCAGAAGAGCCATTAAGGCCTCATGGAGTTGCTGCATGCCTTCCTTTCGGCAAGGGAAATCAGGGCCTTCCTTCGAGGCTAGTGCTCACGTTGACTTTCACTTTACGTATAGGGCAGAGCAGGACGAGCCTCCAAGTAGGAACTGGAAGCCCAAGGTTTCCTTCGCGAAAACTCATTTTCTTCTCTGAGCCATGCCGGCAGTGAGTAAAAGCCCGGTCACAACAATGCTTTTCAGGTAGCTTCGAGGCCACATGAACGGAGCTTTCCAAATGGGAAAACAAGCCTTGTGCCATCAGTCTCCCATTTCTAGGTTGACACGCAGCCTAAGCACATGTCGACGCTAAACGTCCAAAGAGACTCGAGTTACTCACTGGGGCTTTCACTGAATCAAATTGGTTCTTCGACCGGTGTTCTGCGTGCAGTGAAGTGCCTAAACAAAGGATGGGCGAGGGAGACTTAGGGTCCTGTTCATCTTCCACAGGCCTGCGGTGTTACACCAAGAACCGTGTTTGTGTTTTACTTGGAATGCAAGCCGACCACCTCCTTGAGGATGCGTGGCTCTAAGAGTGAAATCTGAAAAGGGATTAGACAGAGAGTGTTTTTCTCTATGGAGTTCGGCTAGGGGAACGAGATTACATCCGTTGCATGTAGGACAGTCTGGAACTGTCTTCCTGAATCCTGTGTAAACCTGAGGTAATCTGGCTCTCCCAAGGAAGTGTGCAGTGGGTTGCATTTCGCTAGCCAACCCGGGGGTGTTCCAAAAGGCCTACGGGGCTGGAAGTTGCTTAACAGGACCAGAGCTTCCTGGCTGTACTCAGTGTTCTGGTACCGAAACGGGGGCTGAAGAAAGGTCCCTAGGAGTCTTGAAAAGCTTACTACCGTGAAACTAAAGCCGAACAGCGATGAAGGCCTCGTGGAGCTGCGGCACGCCTCCAGTTTGGCAAAGCAAATCAGGGCCTTACTTCGAGGCTCGTGCTCCCATTGTGTTTCACTTTAGGTATAGAGCAGAGCAGGATGAGCTTCCAAGTAGGAACTGGAAGCCAAAGGTTTCTTCCGGGCAAACTCATCTTCTTCTCAGAACCATGCCGACAGTGAGGAAAACCACGACAACAACAATGCTTTTCAGGTAGCGTCAAGTCCGCATCAATGGAGCTTTCAAACTGGGAAAAGAAGCCTTGTGCCATCACTCTCCCTTTTCCATGTTGACAGGCTGCAGAAGTTATTGTGGATTCCAACAACTCAAAGGAGACTCAAGTTACCTCCTGGGCCCGCCCCTGAATCACCCTTTCCTCCGCCCGCTATTGTGCGTGTAGTGAGCTGCCTAAAGGAGGAATGCTCGAGGTCCGCAAAGGGGCCTGTCAATCTTCCGAAAGCCTGCAGGGTTACACCAAGAACTGTGCTTATGTTGCCGTTGGAACGCACTCCGACAGTCTCCTTGAGGGATGGGTGATTCAGGTAAGAGGTGTTAGAAGGAAATATGAGCAGAGTGATTTCCTCACGTTAGCCCACCTCGGGCAAGGAGGCCGACTTCCTTGGAGGGCTGGAGATTCTAGACCTGTGTTCCTGAAGCTGCTGTAGAGCTGAGGAAATGTATCATTCCCAAGGAAGAGTGCAGTGTGTTGCCCCTCACTCGGCAAACACAGGGGTCCTCCAAAGGGCCTACGGGGCTGGATGTTGCTTAACAGGCCCAGGGCATCCTGGGGGTACCCAATATTCTGGAACGGAAACGGGTGCTGACGCGACAGTCCTAGGAGACCTGAAAAGCTTACTACCTTAAACTAAAGCAGAAGAGCCATTAAGGCCTCATGGAGTTGCTGCATGCCTTCCTTTCGGCAAGGGAAATCAGGGCCTTCCTTCGAGGCTAGTGCTCACGTTGACTTTCACTTTACGTATAGGGCAGAGCAGGACGAGCCTCCAAGTAGGAACTGGAAGCCCAAGGTTTCCTTCGCGAAAACTCATTTTCTTCTCTGAGCCATGCCGGCAGTGAGTAAAAGCCCGGTCACAACAATGCTTTTCAGGTAGCTTCGAGGCCACATGAACGGAGCTTTCCAAATGGGAAAACAAGCCTTGTGCCATCAGTCTCCCATTTCTAGGTTGACACGCAGCCTAAGCACATGTCGACGCTAAACGTCCAAAGAGACTCGAGTTACTCACTGGGGCTTTCACTGAATCAAATTGGTTCTTCGACCGGTGTTCTGCGTGCAGTGAAGTGCCTAAACAAAGGATGGGCGAGGGAGACTTAGGGTCCTGTTCATCTTCCACAGGCCTGCGGTGTTACACCAAGAACCGTGTTTGTGTTTTACTTGGAATGCAAGCCGACCACCTCCTTGAGGATGCGTGGCTCTAAGAGTGAAATCTGAAAAGGGATTAGACAGAGAGTGTTTTTCTCTATGGAGTTCGGCTAGGGGAACGAGATTACATCCGTTGCATGTAGGACAGTCTGGAACTGTCTTCCTGAATCCTGTGTAAACCTGAGGTAATCTGGCTCTCCCAAGGAAGTGTGCAGTGGGTTGCATTTCGCTAGCCAACCCGGGGGTGTTCCAAAAGGCCTACGGGGCTGGAAGTTGCTTAACAGGACCAGAGCTTCCTGGCTGTACTCAGTGTTCTGGTACCGAAACGGGGGCTGAAGAAAGGTCCCTAGGAGTCTTGAAAAGCTTACTACCGTGAAACTAAAGCCGAACAGCGATGAAGGCCTCGTGGAGCTGCGGCACGCCTCCAGTTTGGCAAAGCAAATCAGGGCCTTACTTCGAGGCTCGTGCTCCCATTGTGTTTCACTTTAGGTATAGAGCAGAGCAGGATGAGCTTCCAAGTAGGAACTGGAAGCCAAAGGTTTCTTCCGGGCAAACTCATCTTCTTCTCAGAACCATGCCGACAGTGAGGAAAACCACGACAACAACAATGCTTTTCAGGTAGCGTCAAGTCCGCATCAATGGAGCTTTCAAACTGGGAAAAGAAGCCTTGTGCCATCACTCTCCCTTTTCCATGTTGACAGGCTGCAGAAGTTATTGTGGATTCCAACAACTCAAAGGAGACTCAAGTTACCTCCTGGGCCCGCCCCTGAATCACCCTTTCCTCCGCCCGCTATTGTGCGTGTAGTGAGCTGCCTAAAGGAGGAATGCTCGAGGTCCGCAAAGGGGCCTGTCAATCTTCCGAAAGCCTGCAGGGTTACACCAAGAACTGTGCTTATGTTGCCGTTGGAACGCACTCCGACAGTCTCCTTGAGGGATGGGTGATTCAGGTAAGAGGTGTTAGAAGGAAATATGAGCAGAGTGATTTCCTCACGTTAGCCCACCTCGGGCAAGGAGGCCGACTTCCTTGGAGGGCTGGAGATTCTAGACCTGTGTTCCTGAAGCTGCTGTAGAGCTGAGGAAATGTATCATTCCCAAGGAAGAGTGCAGTGTGTTGCCCCTCACTCGGCAAACACAGGGGTCCTCCAAAGGGCCTACGGGGCTGGATGTTGCTTAACAGGCCCAGGGCATCCTGGGGGTACCCAATATTCTGGAACGGAAACGGGTGCTGACGCGACAGTCCTAGGAGACCTGAAAAGCTTACTACCTTAAACTAAAGCAGAAGAGCCATTAAGGCCTCATGGAGTTGCTGCATGCCTTCCTTTCGGCAAGGGAAATCAGGGCCTTCCTTCGAGGCTAGTGCTCACGTTGACTTTCACTTTACGTATAGGGCAGAGCAGGACGAGCCTCCAAGTAGGAACTGGAAGCCCAAGGTTTCCTTCGCGAAAACTCATTTTCTTCTCTGAGCCATGCCGGCAGTGAGTAAAAGCCCGGTCACAACAATGCTTTTCAGGTAGCTTCGAGGCCGCATGAATGGAGCTTTCCAAATGGGAAAACAAGCCTTGTGCCATCAGTCTCCCATTTCTAGGTTGACACGCAGCCTAAGCACATGTCGACGCTAAACGTCCAAAGAGACTCGAGTTACTCACTGGGGCTTTCACTGAATCAAATTGGTTCTTCGACCGGTGTTCTGCGTGCAGTGAAGTGCCTAAACAAAGGATGGGCGAGGGAGACTTAGGGTCCTGTTCATCTTCCACAGGCCTGCGGTGTTACACCAAGAACCGTGTTTGTGTTTTACTTGGAATGCAAGCCGAACACCTCCTTGAGGATGCGTGGCTCTAAGAGTGAAATCTGAAAAGGGATTAGACAGAGAGTGTTTTTCTGTATGGAGTTCGGCTAGGGGAACGAGATTACATCCGTTGCATGTAGGACAGTCTGGAACTGTCTTCCTGAATCCTGTGTAAACCTGAGGTAATCTGGCTCTCCCAAGGAAGTGTGTAGTGGGTTGCATTTCGCTAGCCAACCCGGGGGTGTTCCAAAAGGCCTACGGGGCTGGAAGTTGCTTAACAGGACCAGAGCTTCCTGGCTGTACTCAGTGTTCTGGTACCGAAACGGGATTGAAGAAAGGTCCCTAGGAGTCTTGAAAAGCTTACTACCGTGAAACTAAAGCCGAACCGCCATGAAGGCCTCGTGGAGCTGCGGCACGCCTCCAGTTTGGCAAAGCAAATCAGGGCCTTACTTCGAGGCTCGTGCTCCCATTGTGTTTCACTTTAGGTATAGAGCAGAGCAGGATGAGCTTCCAAGTAGGAACTGGAAGCCAAAGGTTTCTTCCGGGCAAACTCATCTTCTTCTCAGAACCATGCCGACAGTGAGGAAAACCACGACAACAACAATGCTTTTCAGGTAGCGTCAAGTCCGCATCAATGGAGCTTTCAAACTGGGAAAAGAAGCCTTGTGCCATCACTCTCCCTTTTCCATGTTGACAGGCTGCAGAAGTACATGTGGATTCCAACAACTCAAAGGAGACTCAAGTTACCTCCTGGGCTCTCCCCTGAATCACCCTTTCCTCCGCCCGCTATTGTGCGTGTAGTGAGCTGTCTAAAGGAGGAATGCTCGAGGTCCGCAAAGGGGCCTGTCAATCTTCCGAAAGCCTGCAGGGTTACACCAAGAACTGTGCTTATGTTTCCCTTGGAACGCACTCCGACAGTCTCTTTGAGGGATGGGTGATTCAGGTAAGAGGTGTTAGAAGGAAATATGAGCAGAGTGATCTCCTCACGTTAGCCCACCTCGGGCAAGGAGGCCGACTTCCTTGGAGGGCTGGAGATTCTAGACCTGTGTTCCTGAAGCTGCTGTAGAGCTGAGGAAATGTATCATTCCCAAGGAAGAGTGCAGTGTGTTGCCCCTCACTCGGCAAACACAGGGGTCCTCCAAAGGGCCTACGGGGCTGGATGTTGCTTAACAGGCCCAGGGCATCCTGGGGGTACCCAATATTCTGGAACGGAAACGGGTGCTGACGCGACAGTCCTAGGAGACCTGAAAAGCTTACTACCTTAAACTAAAGCAGAAGAGCCATTAAGGCCTCATGGAGTTGCTGCATGCCTTCCTTTCGGCAAGGGAAATCAGGGCCTTCCTTCGAGGCTAGTGCTCACGTTGACTTTCACTTTACGTATAGGGCAGAGCAGGACGAGCCTCCAAGTAGGAACTGGAAGCCCAAGGTTTCCTTCGCGAAAACTCATTTTCTTCTCTGAGCCATGCCGGCAGTGAGTAAAAGCCCGGTCACAACAATGCTTTTCAGGTAGCTTCGAGGCCGCATGAACGGAGCTTTCCAAATGGGAAAACAAGCCTTGTGCCATCAGTCTCCCATTTCTAGGTTGACACGCAGCCTAAGCACATGTCGACGCTAAACGTCCAAAGAGACTCGAGTTACTCACTGGGGCTTTCACTGAATCAAATTGGTTCTTCGACCGGTGTTCTGCGTGCAGTGAAGTGCCTAAACAAAGGATGGGCGAGGGAGACTTAGGGTCCTGTTCATCTTCCACAGGCCTGCGGTGTTACACCAAGAACCGTGTTTGTGTTTTACTTGGAATGCAAGCCGACCACCTCCTTGAGGATGCGTGGCTCTAAGAGTGAAATCTGAAAAGGGATTAGAAAGAGAGTGTTTTTCTCTATGGAGTTCGGCTAGGGGAACGAGATTACATCCGTTGCATGTAGGACAGTCTGGAACTGTCTTCCTGAATCCTGTGTAAACCTGAGGTAATCTGGCTCTCCCAAGGAAGTGTGTAGTGGGTTGCATTTCGCTAGCCAACCCGGGGGTGTTCCAAAAGGCCTACGGGGCTGGAAGTTGCTTAACAGGACCAGAGCTTCCTGGCTGTACTCAGTGTTCTGGTACCGAAACGGGGGCTGAAGAAAGGTCCCTAGGAGTCTTGAAAAGCTTACTACCGTGAAACTAAAGCCGATCCGCCATGAGGGCCTCGTGGAGCTGCGGCACGCCTCCAGTTTGGCAAAGCAAATCAGGGCCTTACTTCGAGGCTCGTGCTCCCATTGTGTTTCACTTTAGGTATAGAGCAGAGCAGGATGAGCTTCCAAGTAGGAACTGGAAGCCAAAGGTTTCTTCCGGGCAAACTCATCTTCTTCTCAGAACCATGCCGACAGTGAGGAAAACCACGACAACAACAATGCTTTTCAGGTAGCGTCAAGTCCGCATCAATGGAGCTTTCAAACTGGGAAAAGAAGCCTTGTGCCATCACTCTCCCTTTTCCATGTTGACAGGCTGCAGAAGTACATGTGGATTCCAACAACTCAAAGGAGACTCAAGTTACCTCCTGGGCTCTCCCCTGAATCACCCTTTCCTCCGGCCGCTATTGTGCGTGTAGTGAGCTGCCTAAAGGAGGAATGCTCGAGGTCCGCAAAGGGGCCTGTCAATCTTCCGAAAGCCTGCAGGGTTACACCAAGAACTGTGCTTATGTTTCCCTTGGAACGCACTCCGACAGTCTCCTTGAGGGATGGGTGATTCAGGTAAGAGGTGTTAGAAGGAAATATGAGCAGAGTGATCTCCTCACGTTAGCCCACCTCGGGCAAGGAGGCCGACTTCCTTGGAGGGCTGGAGATTCTAGACCTGTGTTCCTGAAGCTGCTGTAGAGCTGAGGAAATGTATCATTCCCAAGGAAGAGTGCAGTGTGTTGCCCCTCACTCGGCAAACACAGGGGTCCTCCAAAGGGCCTACGGGGCTGGATGTTGCTTAACAGGCCCAGGGCATCCTGGGGGTACCCAATATTCTGGAACGGAAACGGGTGCTGACGCGACAGTCCTAGGAGACCTGAAAAGCTTACTACCTTAAACTAAAGCAGAAGAGCCATTAAGGCCTCATGGAGTTGCTGCATGCCTTCCTTTCGGCAAGGGAAATCAGGGCCTTCCTTCGAGGCTAGTGCTCACGTTGACTTTCACTTTACGTATAGGGCAGAGCAGGACGAGCCTCCAAGTAGGAACTGGAAGCCCAAGGTTTCCTTCGCGAAAACTCATTTTCTTCTCTGAGCCATGCCGGCAGTGAGTAAAAGCCCGGTCACAACAATGCTTTTCAGGTAGCTTCGAGGCCGCATGAACGGAGCTTTCCAAATGGGAAAACAAGCCTTGTGCCATCAGTCTCCCATTTCTAGGTTGACACGCAGCCTAAGCACATGTCGACGCTAAACGTCCAAAGAGACTCGAGTTACTCACTGGGGCTTTCACTGAATCAAATTGGTTCTTCGACCGGTGTTCTGCGTGCAGTGAAGTGCCTAAACAAAGGATGGGCGAGGGAGACTTAGGGTCCTGTTCATCTTCCACAGGCCTGCGGTGTTACACCAAGAACCGTGTTTGTGTTTTACTTGGAATGCAAGCCGACCACCTCCTTGAGGATGCGTGGCTCTAAGAGTGAAATCTGAAAAGGGATTAGAAAGAGAGTGTTTTTCTCTATGGAGTTCGGCTAGGGGAACGAGATTACATCCGTTGCATGTAGGACAGTCTGGAACTGTCTTCCTGAATCCTGTGTAAACCTGAGGTAATCTGGCTCTCCCAAGGAAGTGTGTAGTGGGTTGCATTTCGCTAGCCAACCCGGGGGTGTTCCAAAAGGCCTACGGGGCTGGAAGTTGCTTAACAGGACCAGAGCTTCCTGGCTGTACTCAGTGTTCTGGTACCGAAACGGGGGCTGAAGAAAGGTCCCTAGGAGTCTTGAAAAGCTTACTACCGTGAAACTAAAGCCGATCCGCCATGAGGGCCTCGTGGAGCTGCGGCACGCCTCCAGTTTGGCAAAGTAAATCAGGGCCTTACTTCGAGGCTCGTGCTCCCATTGTGTTTCACTTTAGGTATAGAGCAGAGCAGGATGAGCTTCCAAGTAGGAACTGGAAGCCAAAGGTTTCTTCCGGGCAAACTCATCTTCTTCTCAGAACCATGCCGACAGTGAGGAAAACCACGACAACAACAATGCTTTTCAGGTAGCGTCAAGTCCGCATCAATGGAGCTTTCAAACTGGGAAAAGAAGCCTTGTGCCATCACTCTCCCTTTTCCATGTTGACAGGCTGCAGAAGTACATGTGGATTCCAACAACTCAAAGGAGACTCAAGTTACCTCCTGGGCCCTCCCCTGAATCACCCTTTCCTCCGCCCGCTATTGTGCGTGTAGTGAGCTGCCTAAAGGAGGAATGCTCGAGGTCCGCAAAGGGGCCTGTCAATCTTCCGAAAGCCTGCAGGGTTACACCAAGAACTGTACTTATGTTGCCGTTGGAACGCACTCCGACAGTCTCCTTGAGGGAAGGGTGATTCAGGTAAGAGGTGTTAGAAGGAAATATGAGCAGAGTGATTTCCTCACGTTAGCCCACCTCGGGCAAGGAGGCCGACTTCCTTGGAGGGCTGGAGATTCTAGACCTGTGTTCCTGAAGCTGCTGTAGAGCTGAGGAAATGTATCATTCCCAAGGAAGAGTGCAGTGTGTTGCCCCTCACTCGGCAAACACAGGGGTCCTCCAAAGGGCCTACGGGGCTGGATATTGCTTAACAGGCCCAGGGCATCCTGGGGGTACCCAATATTCTGGAAAGGAAACGGGTGCTGACGCGACAGTCCTAGGAGACCTGAAAAGCTTACTACCTTAAACTAAAGCAGAAGAGCCATTAAGGCCTCATGGAGTTGCTGCATGCCTTCCTTTCGGCAAGGGAAATCAGGGCCTTCCTTCGAGGCTAGTGCTCACGTTGACTTTCACTTTACGTATAGGGCAGAGCAGGACGAGCCTCCAAGTAGGAACTGGAAGCCCAAGGTTTCCTTCGCGAAAACTCATTTTCTTCTCTGAGCCATGCCGGCAGTGAGTAAAAGCCCGGTCACAACAATGCTTTTCAGGTAGCTTCGAGGCCGCATGAACGGAGCTTTCCAAATGGGAAAACAAGCCTTGTGCCATCAGTCTCCCATTTCTAGGTTGACACGCAGCCTAAGCACATGTCGACGCTAAACGTCCAAAGAGACTCGAGTTACTCACTGGGGCTTTCACTGAATCAAATTGGTTCTTCGACCGGTGTTCTGCGTGCAGTGAAGTGCCTAAAGAAAGGATGGGCGAGGGAGACTTAGGGTCCTGTTCATCTTCCACAGGCCTGCGGTGTTACACCAAGAACCGTGTTTGTGTTTTACTTGGAATGCAAGCCGACCACCTCCTTGAGGATGCGTGGCTCTAAGAGTGAAATCTGAAAAGGGATTAGACAGAGAGTGTTTTTCTGTATGGAGTTCGGCTAGGGGAACGAGATTACATCCGTTGCATGTAGGACAGTCTGGAACTGTCTTCCTGAATCCTGTGTAAACCTGAGGTAATCTGGCTCTCCCAAGGAAGTGTGCAGTGGGTTGCATTTCGCTAGCCAACCCGGGGGTGTTCCAAAAGGCCTACGGGGCTGGAAGTTGCTTAACAGGACCAGAGCTTCCTGGCTGTACTCAGTGTTCTGGTACCGAAACGGGGGCTGAAGAAAGGTCCCTAGGAGTCTTGAAAAGCTTACTACCGTGAAACTAAAGCCGAACCGCGATGAAGGCCTCGTGGAGCTGCGGCACGCCTCCAGTTTGGCAAAGCAAATCAGGGCCTTACTTCGAGGCTCGTGCTCCCATTGTGTTTCACTTTAGGTATAGAGCAGAGCAGGATGAGCTTCCAAGTAGGAACTGGAAGCCAAAGGTTTCTTCCGGGCAAACTCATCTTCTTCTCAGAACCATGCCGACAGTGAGGAAAACCACGACAACAACAATGCTTTTCAGGTAGCGTCAAGTCCGCATCAATGGAGCTTTCAAACTGGGAAAAGAAGCCTTGTGCCATCACTCTCCCTTTTCCTTGTTGACAGGCTGCAGAAGTACATGTGGATTCCAACAACTCAAAGGAGACTCAAGTTACCTCCTGGGCTCTCCCCTGAATCACCCTTTCCTCCGGCCGCTATTGTGCGTGTAGTGAGCTGCCTAAAGGAGGAATGCTCGAGGTCCGCAAAGGGGCCTGTCAATCTTCCGAAAGCCTGCAGGGTTACACCAAGAACTGTGCTTATGTTTCCCTTGGAACGCACTCCGACAGTCTCCTTGAGGGATGGGTGATTCAGGTAAGAGGTGTTAGAAGGAAATATGAGCAGAGTGATCTCCTCACGTTAGCCCACCTCGGGCAAGGAGGCCGACTTCCTTGGAGGGCTGGAGATTCTAGACCTGTGTTCCTGAAGCTGCTGTAGAGCTGAGGAAATGTATCATTCCCAAGGAAGAGTGCAGTGTGTTGCCCCTCACTCGGCAAACACAGGGGTCCTCCAAAGGGCCTACGGGGCTGGATGTTGCTTAACAGGCCCAGGGCATCCTGGGGGTACCCAATATTCTGGAACGGAAACGGGTGCTGACGCGACAGTCCTAGGAGACCTGAAAAGCTTACTACCTTAAACTAAAGCAGAAGAGCCATTAAGGCCTCATGGAGTTGCTGCATGCCTTCCTTTCGGCAAGGGAAATCAGGGCCTTCCTTCGAGGCTAGTGCTCACGTTGACTTTCACTTTACGTATAGGGCAGAGCAGGACGAGCCTCCAAGTAGGAACTGGAAGCCCAAGGTTTCCTTCGCGAAAACTCATTTTCTTCTCTGAGCCATGCCGGCAGTGAGTAAAAGCCCGGTCACAACAATGCTTTTCAGGTAGCTTCGAGGCCGCATGAACGGAGCTTTCCAAATGGGAAAACAAGCCTTGTGCCATCAGTCTCCCATTTCTAGGTTGACACGCAGCCTAAGCACATGTCGACGCTAAACGTCCAAAGAGACTCGAGTTACTCACTGGGGCTTTCACTGAATCAAATTGGTTCTTCGACCGGTGTTCTGCGTGCAGTGAAGTGCCTAAAGAAAGGATGGGCGAGGGAGACTTAGGGTCCTGTTCATCTTCCACAGGCCTGCGGTGTTACACCAAGAACCGTGTTTGTGTTTTACTTGGAATGCAAGCCGACCACCTCCTTGAGGATGCGTGGCTCTAAGAGTGAAATCTGAAAAGGGATTAGACAGAGAGTGTTTTTCTGTATGGAGTTCGGCTAGGGGAACGAGATTACATCCGTTGCATGTAGGACAGTCTGGAACTGTCTTCCTGAATCCTGTGTAAACCTGAGGTAATCTGGCTCTCCCAAGGAAGTGTGCAGTGGGTTGCATTTCGCTAGCCAACCCGGGGGTGTTCCAAAAGGCCTACGGGGCTGGAAGTTGCTTAACAGGACCAGAGCTTCCTGGCTGTACTCAGTGTTCTGGTACCGAAACGGGGGCTGAAGAAAGGTCCGTAGGAGTCTTGAAAAGCTTACTACCGTGAAACTAAAGCCGAACCGCGATGAAAGCCTCGTGGAGCTGCGGCACGCCTCCAGTTTGGCAAAGCAAATCAGGGCCTTACTTCGAGGCTCGTGCTCCCATTGTGTTTCACTTTAGGTATAGAGCAGAGTAGGATGAGCTTCCAAGTAGGAACTGGAAGCCAAAGGTTTCTTCCGGGCAAACTCATCTTCTTCTCAGAACCATGCCGACAGTGAGGAAAACCACGACAACAACAATGCTTTTCAGGTAGCGTCAAGTCCGCATCAATGGAGCTTTCAAACTGGGAAAAGAAGCCTTGTGCCATCACTCTCCCTTTTCCATGTTGACAGGCTGCAGAAGTACATGTGGATTCCAACAACTCAAAGGAGACTCAAGTTACCTCCTGGGCCCTCCCCTGAATCACCCTTTCCTCCGCCCGCTATTGTGCGTGTAGTGAGCTGCCTAAAGGAGGAATGCTCGAGGTCCGCAAAGGGGCCTGTCAATCTTCCGAAAGCCTGCAGGGTTACACCAAGAACTGTGCTTATGTTGCCGTTGGAACGCACTCCGACAGTCTCCTTGAGGGATGGGTGATTCAGGTAAGAGGTGTTAGAAGGAAATATGAGCAGAGTGATTTCCTCACGTTAGCCCACCTCGGGCAAGGAGGCCGACTTCCTTGGAGGGCTGGAGATTCTAGACCTGTGTTCCTGAAGCTGCTGTAGAGCTGAGGAAATGTATCATTCCCAAGGAAGAGTGCAGTGTGTTGCCCTTCACTCGGCAAAGGGCCCTCCATAGGGCCTACGGGGCTGGATGTTGCTTAACAGGCCCAGGGCATCCTGGGGGTACCCAATATTCTGGAACGGAAACGGGTGCTGACGCGACAGTCCTAGGAGATCTGAAAAGCTTACTACCTTAAACTAAAGCAGAAGAGCCATTAAGGCCTCATGGAGTTGCTGCATGCCTTCCTTTCGGCAAGGGAAATCAGGGCCTTCCTTCGAGGCTAGTGCTCACGTTGACTTTCACTTTACGTATAGGGCAGAGCAGGACGAGCCTCCAAGTAGGAACTGGAAGCCCAAGGTTTCCTTCGCGAAAACTCATTTTCTTCTCTGAGCCATGCCGGCAGTGAGTAAAAGCCCGGTCACAACAATGCTTTTCAGGTAGCTTCGAGGCCGCATGAACGGAGCTTTCCAAATGGGAAAACAAGCCTTGTGCCATCAGTCTCCCATTTCTAGGTTGACACGCAGCCTAAGCACATGTCGACGCTAAACGTCCAAAGAGACTCGAGTTACTCACTGGGGCTTTCACTGAATCAAATTGGTTCTTCGACCGGTGTTCTGCGTGCAGTGAAGTGCCTAAAGAAAGGATGGGCGAGGGAGACTTAGGGTCCTGTTCATCTTCCACAGGCCTGCGGTGTTACACCAAGAACCGTGTTTGTGTTTTACTTGGAATGCAAGCCGACCACCTCCTTGAGGATGCGTGGCTCTAAGAGTGAAATCTGAAAAGGGATTAGAAAGAGAGTGTTTTTCTCTATGGAGTTCGGCTAGGGGAACGAGATTACATCCGTTGCATGTAGGACAGTCTGGAACTGTCTTCCTGAATCCTGTGTAAACCTGAGGTAATCTGGCTCTCCCAAGGAAGTGTGTAGTGGGTTGCATTTCGCTAGCCAACCCGGGGGTGTTCCAAAAGGCCTACGGGGCTGGAAGTTGCTTAACAGGACCAGAGCTTCCTGGCTGTACTCAGTGTTCTGGTACCGAAACGGGGGCTGAAGAAAGGTCCCTAGGAGTCTGGAAAAGCTTACTACCGTGAAACTAAAGCCGATCCGCCATGAGGGCCTCGTGGAGCTGTGGCACGCCTCCAGTTTGGCAAAGCAAATCAGGGCCTTACTTCGAGGCTCGTGCTCCCATTGTGTTTCACTTTAGGTATAGAGCAGAGCAGGATGAGCTTCCAAGTAGGAACTGGAAGCCAAAGGTTTCTTCCGGGCAAACTCATCTTCTTCTCAGAACCATGCCGACAGTGAGGAAAACCACGACAACAACAATGCTTTTCAGGTAGCGTCAAGTCCGCATCAATGGAGCTTTCAAACTGGGAAAAGAAGCCTTGTGCCATCACTCTCCCTTTTCCATGTTGACAGGCTGCAGAAGTACATGTGGATTCCAACAACTCAAAGGAGACTCAAGTTACCTCCTGGGCCCTCCCCTGAATCACCC
Source organism: Eschrichtius robustus (assembly GCF_028021215.1). NCBI lineage: Eukaryota > Metazoa > Chordata > Mammalia > Artiodactyla > Eschrichtiidae > Eschrichtius > Eschrichtius robustus. The sequence goes on along the minus strand of NW_027175525.1, from coordinate 55,439 downwards.
TTTCCTCCGCCCGCTATTGTGCGTGTAGTGAGCTGCCTAAAGGAGGAATGCTCCAGGTCCGCAAAGGGGCCTGTCAATCTTCCGAAAGCCTGCAGGGTTACACCAAGAACTGTGCTTATGTTGCCGTTGGAACGCACTCCGACAGTCTCCTTGAGGGATGGGTGATTCAGGTAAGAGGTGTTAGAAGGAAATATGAGCAGAGTGATTTCCTCACGTTAGCCCACCTTGGGCAAGGAGGCCGACTTCCTTGGAGGGCTGGAGATTCTAGACCTGTGTTCCTGAAGCTGCTGTAGAGCTGAGGAAATGTATCATTCCCAAGGAAGAGTGCAGTGTGTTGCCCCTCACTCGGCAAACACAGGGGTCCTCCAAAGGGCCTACGGGGCTGGATGTTGCTTAACAGGCCCAGGGCATCCTGGGGGTACCCAATATTCTGGAACGGAAACGGGTGCTGACGCGACAGTCCTAGGAGACCTGAAAAGCTTACTACCTTAAACTAAAGCAGAAGAGCCATTAAGGCCTCATGGAGTTGCTGCATGCCTTCCTTTCGGCAAGGGAAATCAGGGCCTTCCTTCGAGGCTAGTGCTCACGTTGACTTTCACTTTACGTATAGGGCAGAGCAGGACGAGCCTCCAAGTAGGAACTGGAAGCCCAAGGTTTCCTTCGCGAAAACTCATTTTCTTCTCTGAGCCATGCCGGCAGTGAGTAAAAGCCCGGTCACAACAATGCTTTTCAGGTAGCTTCGAGGCCACATGAACGGAGCTTTCCAAATGGGAAAACAAGCCTTGTGCCATCAGTCTCCCATTTCTAGGTTGACACGCAGCCTAAGCACATGTCGACGCTAAACGTCCAAAGAGACTCGAGTTACTCACTGGGGCTTTCACTGAATCAAATTGGTTCTTCGACCGGTGTTCTGCGTGCAGTGAAGTGCCTAAACAAAGGATGGGCGAGGGAGACTTAGGGTCCTGTTCATCTTCCACAGGCCTGCGGTGTTACACCAAGAACCGTGTTTGTGTTTTACTTGGAATGCAAGCCGACCACCTCCTTGAGGATGCGTGGCTCTAAGAGTGAAATCTGAAAAGGGATTAGACAGAGAGTGTTTTTCTCTATGGAGTTCGGCTAGGGGAACGAGATTACATCCGTTGCATGTAGGACAGTCTGGAACTGTCTTCCTGAATCCTGTGTAAACCTGAGGTAATCTGGCTCTCCCAAGGAAGTGTGCAGTGGGTTGCATTTCGCTAGCCAACCCGGGGGTGTTCCAAAAGGCCTACGGGGCTGGAAGTTGCTTAACAGGACCAGAGCTTCCTGGCTGTACTCAGTGTTCTGGTACCGAAACGGGGGCTGAAGAAAGGTCCCTAGGAGTCTTGAAAAGCTTACTACCGTGAAACTAAAGCCGAACCGCCATGAAGGCCTCGTGGAGCTGTGGCACGCCTCCAGTTTGGCAAAGCAAATCAGGGCCTTACTTCGAGGCTCGTGCTCCCATTGTGTTTCACTTTAGGTATAGAGCAGAGCAGGATGAGCTTCCAAGTAGGAACTGGAAGCCAAAGGTTTCTTCCGGGCAAACTCATCTTCTTCTCAGAACCATGCCGACAGTGAGGAAAACCACGACAACAACAATGCTTTTCAGGTAGCGTCAAGTCCGCATCAATGGAGCTTTCAAACTGGGAAAAGAAGCCTTGTGCCATCACTCTCCCTTTTCCATGTTGACAGGCTGCAGAAGTACATGTGGATTCCAACAACTCAAAGGAGACTCAAGTTACCTCCTGGGCCCTCCCCTGAATCACCCTTTCCTCCGCCCGCTATTGTGCGTGTAGTGAGCTGCCTAAAGGAGGAATGCTCCAGGTCCGCAAAGGGGCCTGTCAATCTTCCGAAAGCCTGCAGGGTTACACCAAGAACTGTGCTTATGTTGCCGTTGGAACGCACTCCGACAGTCTCCTTGAGGGATGGGTGATTCAGGTAAGAGGTGTTAGAAGGAAATATGAGCAGAGTGATTTCCTCACGTTAGCCCACCTCGGGCAAGGAGGCCGACTTCCTTGGAGGGCTGGAGATTCTAGACCTGTGTTCCTGAAGCTGCTGTAGAGCTGAGGAAATGTATCATTCCCAAGGAAGAGTGCAGTGTGTTGCCCCTCACTCGGCAAACACAGGGGTCCTCCAAAGGGCCTACGGGGCTGGATGTTGCTTAACAGGCCCAGGGCATCCTGGGGGTACCCAATATTCTGGAACGGAAACGGGTGCTGACGCGACAGTCCTAGGAGACCTGAAAAGCTTACTACCTTAAACTAAAGCAGAAGAGCCATTAAGGCCTCATGGAGTTGCTGCATGCCTTCCTTTCGGCAAGGGAAATCAGGGCCTTCCTTCGAGGCTAGTGCTCACGTTGACTTTCACTTTACGTATAGGGCAGAGCAGGACGAGCCTCCAAGTAGGAACTGGAAGCCCAAGGTTTCCTTCGCGAAAACTCATTTTCTTCTCTGAGCCATGCCGGCAGTGAGTAAAAGCCCGGTCACAACAATGCTTTTCAGGTAGCTTCGAGGCCACATGAACGGAGCTTTCCAAATGGGAAAACAAGCCTTGTGCCATCAGTCTCCCATTTCTAGGTTGACACGCAGCCTAAGCACATGTCGACGCTAAACGTCCAAAGAGACTCGAGTTACTCACTGGGGCTTTCACTGAATCAAATTGGTTCTTTGACCGGTGTTCTGCGTGCAGTGAAGTGCCTAAACAAAGGATGGGCGAGGGAGACTTAGGGTCCTGTTCATCTTCCACAGGCCTGCGGTGTTACACCAAGAACCGTGTTTGTGTTTTACTTGGAATGCAAGCCGACCACCTCCTTGAGGATGCGTGGCTCTAAGAGTGAAATCTGAAAAGGGATTAGACAGAGAGTGTTTTTCTCTATGGAGTTCGGCTAGGGGAACGAGATTACATCCGTTGCATGTAGGACAGTCTGGAACTGTCTTCCTGAATCCTGTGTAAACCTGAGGTAATCTGGCTCTCCCAAGGAAGTGTGCAGTGGGTTGCATTTCGCTAGCCAACCCGGGGGTGTTCCAAAAGGCCTACGGGGCTGGAAGTTGCTTAACAGGACCAGAGCTTCCTGGCTGTACTCAGTGTTCTGGTACCGAAACGGGGGCTGAAGAAAGGTCCCTAGGAGTCTTGAAAAGCTTACTACCGTGAAACTAAAGCCGAACCGCGATGAAAGCCTCGTGGAGCTGCGGCACGCCTCCAGTTTGGCAAAGCAAATCAGGGCCTTACTTCGAGGCTCGTGCTCCCATTGTGTTTCACTTTAGGTATAGAGCAGAGTAGGATGAGCTTCCAAGTAGGAACTGGAAGCCAAAGGTTTCTTCCGGGCAAACTCATCTTCTTCTCAGAACCATGCCGACAGTGAGGAAAACCACGACAACCACAATGCTTTTCAGGTAGCGTCAAGTCCGCATCAATGGAGCTTTCAAACTGGGAAAAGAAGCCTTGTGCCATCACTCTCCCTTTTCCATGTTGACAGGCTGCAGAAGTACATGTGGATTCCAACAACTCAAAGGAGACTCAAGTTACCTCCTGGGCCCTCCCCTGAATCACCCTTTCCTCCGCCCGCTATTGTGCGTGTAGTGAGCTGCCTAAAGGAGGAATGCTCGAGGTCCGCAAAGGGGCCTGTCAATCTTCCGAAAGCCTGCAGGGTTACACCAAGAACTGTGCTTATGTTGCCGTTGGAACGCACTCCGACAGTCTCCTTGAGGGATGGTTGATTCAGGTAAGAGGTGTTAGAAGGAAATATGAGCAGAGTGATTTCCTCACGTTAGCCCACCTCGGGCAAGGAGGCCGACTTCCTTGGAGGGCTGGAGATTCTAGACCTGTGTTCCTGAAGCTGCTGTAGAGCTGAGGAAATGTATCATTCCCAAGGAAGAGTGCAGTGTGTTGCCCCTCACTCGGCAAAGGGCCCTCCAAAGGGCCTACGGGGCTGGATGTTGCTTAACAGGCCCAGGGCATCCTGGGGGTACCCAATATTCTGGAACGGAAACGGGTGCTGACGCGACAGTCCTAGGAGACCTGAAAAGCTTACTACCTTAAACTAAAGCAGAAGAGCCATTAAGGCCTCATGGAGTTGCTGCATGCCTTCCTTTCGGCAAGGGAAATCAGGGCCTTCCTTCGAGGCTAGTGCTCACGTTGACTTTCACTTTACGTATAGGGCAGAGCAGGACGAGCCTCCAAGTAGGAACTGGAAGCCCAAGGTTTCCTTCGCGAAAACTCATTTTCTTCTCTGAGCCATGCCGGCAGTGAGTAAAAGCCCGGTCACAACAATGCTTTTCAGGTAGCTTCGAGGCCGCATGAACGGAGCTTTCCAAATGGGAAAACAAGCCTTGTGCCATCAGTCTCCCATTTCTAGGTTGACACGCAGCCTAAGCACATGTCGACGCTAAACGTCCAAAGAGACTCGAGTTACTCACTGGGGCTTTCACTGAATCAAATTGGTTCTTCGACCGGTGTTCTGCGTGCAGTGAAGTGCCTAAAGAAAGGATGGGCGAGGGAGACTTAGGGTCCTGTTCATCTTCCACAGGCCTGCGGTGTTACACCAAGAACCGTGTTTGTGTTTTACTTGGAATGCAAGCCGACCACCTCCTTGAGGATGCGTGGCTCTAAGAGTGAAATCTGAAAAGGGATTAGAAAGAGAGTGTTTTTCTCTATGGAGTTCGGCTAGGGGAACGAGATTACATCCGTTGCATGTAGGACAGTCTGGAACTGTCTTCCTGAATCCTGTGTAAACCTGAGGTAATCTGGCTCTCCCAAGGAAGTGTGTAGTGGGTTGCATTTCGCTAGCCAACCCGGGGGTGTTCCAAAAGGCCTACGGGGCTGGAAGTTGCTTAACAGGACCAGAGCTTCCTGGCTGTACTCAGTGTTCTGGTACCGAAACGGGGGCTGAAGAAAGGTCCCTAGGAGTCTTGAAAAGCTTACTACCGTGAAACTAAAGCCGAACCGCCATGAAGGCCTCGTGGAGCTGCGGCACGCCTCCAGTTTGGCAAAGCAAATCAGGGCCTTACTTCGAGGCTCGTGCTCCCATTGTGTTTCACTTTAGGTATAGAGCAGAGCAGGATGAGCTTCCAAGTAGGAACTGGAAGCCAAAGGTTTCTTCCGGGCAAACTCATCTTCTTCTCAGAACCATGCCGACAGTGAGGAAAACCACGACAACAACAATGCTTTTCAGGTAGCGTCAAGTCCGCATCAATGGAGCTTTCAAACTGGGAAAAGAAGCCTTGTGCCATCACTCTCCCTTTTCCATGTTGACAGGCTGCAGAAGTACATGTGGATTCCAACAACTCAAAGGAGACTCAAGTTACCTCCTGGGCCCTCCCCTGAATCACCCTTTCCTCCGCCCGCTATTGTGCGTGTAGTGAGCTGCCTAAAGGAGGAATGCTCCAGGTCCGCAAAGGGGCCTGTCAATCTTCCGAAAGCCTGCAGGGTTACACCAAGAACTGTGCTTATGTTGCCGTTGGAACGCACTCCGACAGTCTCCTTGAGGGATGGGTGATTCAGGTAAGAGGTGTTAGAAGGAAATATGAGCAGAGTGATCTCCTCACGTTAGCCCACCTCGGGCAAGGAGGCCGACTTCCTTGGAGGGCTGGAGATTCTAGACCTGTGTTCCTGAAGCTGCTGTAGAGCTGAGGAAATGTATCATTCCCAAGGAAGAGTGCAGTGTGTTGCCCCTCACTCGGCAAACACAGGGGTCCTCCAAAGGGCCTACGGGGCTGGATGTTGCTTAACAGGCCCAGGGCATCCTGGGGGTACCCAATATTCTGGAACGGAAACGGGTGCTGACGCGACAGTCCTAGGAGACCTGAAAAGCTTACTACCTTAAACTAAAGCAGAAGAGCCATTAAGGCCTCATGGAGTTGCTGCATGCCTTCCTTTCGGCAAGGGAAATCAGGGCCTTCCTTCGAGGCTAGTGCTCACGTTGACTTTCACTTTACGTATAGGGCAGAGCAGGACGAGCCTCCAAGTAGGAACTGGAAGCCCAAGGTTTCCTTCGCGAAAACTCATTTTCTTCTCTGAGCCGTGCCGGCAGTGAGTAAAAGCCCGGTCACAACAATGCTTTTCAGGTAGCTTCGAGGCCGCATGAACGGAGCTTTCCAAATGGGAAAACAAGCCTTGTGCCATCAGTCTCCCATTTCTAGGTTGACACGCAGCCTAAGCACATGTCGACGCTAAACGTCCAAAGAGACTCGAGTTACTCACTGGGGCTTTCACTGAATCAAATTGGTTCTTCGACCGGTGTTCTGCGTGCAGTGAAGTGCCTAAAGAAAGGATGGGCGAGGGAGACTTAGGGTCCTGTTCATCTTCCACAGGCCTGCGGTGTTACACCAAGAACCGTGTTTGTGTTTTACTTGGAATGCAAGCCGACCACCTCCTTGAGGATGCGTGGCTCTAAGAGTGAAATCTGAAAAGGGATTAGAAAGAGAGTGTTTTTCTCTATGGAGTTCGGCTAGGGGAACGAGATTACATCCGTTGCATGTAGGACAGTCTGGAACTGTCTTCCTGAATCCTGTGTAAACCTGAGGTAATCTGGCTCTCCCAAGGAAGTGTGTAGTGGGTTGCATTTCGCTAGCCAACCCGGGGGTGTTCCAAAAGGCCTACGGGGCTGGAAGTTGCTTAACAGGACCAGAGCTTCCTGGCTGTACTCAGTGTTCTGGTACCGAAACGGGGGCTGAAGAAAGGTCCCTAGGAGTCTTGAAAAGCTTACTACCGTGAAACTAAAGCCGAACCGCCATGAAGGCCTCGTGGAGCTGCGGCACGCCTCCAGTTTGGCAAAGCAAATCAGGGCCTTACTTCGAGGCTCGTGCTCCCATTGTGTTTCACTTTAGGTATAGAGCAGAGCAGGATGAGCTTCCAAGTAGGAACTGGAAGCCAAAGGTTTCTTCCGGGCAAACTCATCTTCTTCTCAGAACCATGCCGACAGTGAGGAAAACCACGACAACAACAATGCTTTTCAGGTAGCGTCAAGTCCGCATCAATGGAGCTTTCAAACTGGGAAAAGAAGCCTTGTGCCATCACTCTCCCTTTTCCATGTTGACAGGCTGCAGAAGTACATGTGGATTCCAACAACTCAAAGGAGACTCAAGTTACCTCCTGGGCCCTCCCCTGAATCACCCTTTCCTCCGCCCGCTATTGTGCGTGTAGTGAGCTGCCTAAAGGAGGAATGCTCCAGGTCCGCAAAGGGGCCTGTCAATCTTCCGAAAGCCTGCAGGGTTACACCAAGAACTGTGCTTATGTTGCCGTTGGAACGCACTCCGACAGTCTCCTTGAGGGATGGGTGATTCAGGTAAGAGGTGTTAGAAGGAAATATGAGCAGAGTGATCTCCTCACGTTAGCCCACCTCGGGCAAGGAGGCCGACTTCCTTGGAGGGCTGGAGATTCTAGACCTGTGTTCCTGAAGCTGCTGTAGAGCTGAGGAAATGTATCATTCCCAAGGAAGAGTGCAGTGTGTTGCCCCTCACTCGGCAAACACAGGGGTCCTCCAAAGGGCCTACGGGGCTGGATGTTGCTTAACAGGCCCAGGGCATCCTGGGGGTACCCAATATTCTGGAACGGAAACGGGTGCTGACGCGACAGTCCTAGGAGACCTGAAAAGCTTACTACCTTAAACTAAAGCAGAAGAGCCATTAAGGCCTCATGGAGTTGCTGCATGCCTTCCTTTCGGCAAGGGAAATCAGGGCCTTCCTTCGAGGCTAGTGCTCACGTTGACTTTCACTTTACGTATAGGGCAGAGCAGGACGAGCCTCCAAGTAGGAACTGGAAGCCCAAGGTTTCCTTCGCGAAAACTCATTTTCTTCTCTGAGCCGTGCCGGCAGTGAGTAAAAGCCCGGTCACAACAATGCTTTTCAGGTAGCTTCGAGGCCGCATGAACGGAGCTTTCCAAATGGGAAAACAAGCCTTGTGCCATCAGTCTCCCATTTCTAGGTTGACACGCAGCCTAAGCACATGTCGACGCTAAACGTCCAAAGAGACTCGAGTTACTCACTGGGGCTTTCACTGAATCAAATTGGTTCTTCGACCGGTGTTCTGCGTGCAGTGAAGTGCCTAAAGAAAGGATGGGCGAGGGAGACTTAGGGTCCTGTTCATCTTCCACAGGCCTGCGGTGTTACACCAAGAACCATGTTTGTGTTTTACTTGGAATGCAAGCCGACCACCTCCTTGAGGATGCGTGGCTCTAAGAGTGAAATCTGAAAAGGGATTAGAAAGAGAGTGTTTTTCTCTATGGAGTTCGGCTAGGGGAACGAGATTACATCCGTTGCATGTAGGACAGTCTGGAACTGTCTTCCTGAATCCTGTGTAAACCTGAGGTAATCTGGCTCTCCCAAGGAAGTGTGTAGTGGGTTGCATTTCGCTAGCCAACCCGGGGGTGTTCCAAAAGGCCTACGGGGCTGGAAGTTGCTTAACAGGACCAGAGCTTCCTGGCTGTACTCAGTGTTCTGGTACCGAAACGGGGGCTGAAGAAAGGTCCCTAGGAGTCTTGAAAAGCTTACTACCGTGAAACTAAAGCCGATCCGCCATGAGGGCCTCGTGGAGCTGTGGCACGCCTCCAGTTTGGCAAAGCAAATCAGGGCCTTACTTCGAGGCTCGTGCTCCCATTGTGTTTCACTTTAGGTATAGAGCAGAGCAGGATGAGCTTCCAAGTAGGAACTGGAAGCCAAAGGTTTCTTCCGGGCAAACTCATCTTCTTCTCAGAACCATGCCGACAGTGAGGAAAACCACGACAACAACAATGCTTTTCAGGTAGCGTCAAGTCCGCATCAATGGAGCTTTCAAACTGGGAAAAGAAGCCTTGTGCCATCACTCTCCCTTTTCCATGTTGACAGGCTGCAGAAGTACATGTGGATTCCAACAACTCAAAGGAGACTCAAGTTACCTCCTGGGCCCTCCCCTGAATCACCCTTTCCTCCGCCCGCTATTGTGCGTGTAGTGAGCTGCCTAAAGGAGGAATGCTCGAGGTCCGCAAAGGGGCCTGTCAATCTTCCGAAAGCCTGCAGGGTTACACCAAGAACTGTGCTTATGTTGCCGTTGGAACGCACTCCGACAGTCTCCTTGAGGGATGGGTGATTCAGGTAAGAGGTGTTAGAAGGAAATATGAGCAGAGTGATTTCCTCACGTTAGCCCACCTCGGGCAAGGAGGCCGACTTCCTTGGAGGGCTGGAGATTCTAGACCTGTGTTCCTGAAGCTGCTGTAGAGCTGAGGAAATGTATCATTCCCAAGGAAGAGTGCAGTGTGTTGCCCCTCACTCGGCAAACACAGGGGTCCTCCAAAGGGCCTACGGGGCTGGATGTTGCTTAACAGGCCCAGGGCATCCTGGGGGTACCCAATATTCTGGAACGGAAACGGGTGCTGACGCGACAGTCCTAGGAGACCTGAAAAGCTTACTACCTTAAACTAAAGCAGAAGAGCCATTAAGGCCTCATGGAGTTGCTGCATGCCTTCCTTTCGGCAAGGGAAATCAGGGCCTTCCTTCGAGGCTAGTGCTCACGTTGACTTTCACTTTACGTATAGGGCAGAGCAGGACGAGCCTCCAAGTAGGAACTGGAAGCCCAAGGTTTCCTTCGCGAAAACTCATTTTCTTCTCTGAGCCATGCCGGCAGTGAGTAAAAGCCCGGTCACAACAATGCTTTTCAGGTAGCTTCGAGGCCACATGAACGGAGCTTTCCAAATGGGAAAACAAGCCTTGTGCCATCAGTCTCCCATTTCTAGGTTGACACGCAGCCTAAGCACATGTCGACGCTAAACGTCCAAAGAGACTCGAGTTACTCACTGGGGCTTTCACTGAATCAAATTGGTTCTTCGACCGGTGTTCTGCGTGCAGTGAAGTGCCTAAACAAAGGATGGGCGAGGGAGACTTAGGGTCCTGTTCATCTTCCACAGGCCTGCGGTGTTACACCAAGAACCGTGTTTGTGTTTTACTTGGAATGCAAGCCGACCACCTCCTTGAGGATGCGTGGCTCTAAGAGTGAAATCTGAAAAGGGATTAGACAGAGAGTGTTTTTCTCTATGGAGTTCGGCTAGGGGAACGAGATTACATCCGTTGCATGTAGGACAGTCTGGAACTGTCTTCCTGAATCCTGTGTAAACCTGAGGTAATCTGGCTCTCCCAAGGAAGTGTGCAGTGGGTTGCATTTCGCTAGCCAACCCGGGGGTGTTCCAAAAGGCCTACGGGGCTGGAAGTTGCTTAACAGGACCAGAGCTTCCTGGCTGTACTCAGTGTTCTGGTACCGAAACGGGGGCTGAAGAAAGGTCCCTAGGAGTCTTGAAAAGCTTACTACCGTGAAACTAAAGCCGAACCGCGATGAAAGCCTCGTGGAGCTGCGGCACGCCTCCAGTTTGGCAAAGCAAATCAGGGCCTTACTTCGAGGCTCGTGCTCCCATTGTGTTTCACTTTAGGTATAGAGCAGAGTAGGATGAGCTTCCAAGTAGGAACTGGAAGCCAAAGGTTTCTTCCGGGCAAACTCATCTTCTTCTCAGAACCATGCCGACAGTGAGGAAAACCACGACAACAACAATGCTTTTCAGGTAGCGTCAAGTCCGCATCAATGGAGCTTTCAAACTGGGAAAAGAAGCCTTGTGCCATCACTCTCCCTTTTCCATGTTGACAGGCTGCAGAAGTACATGTGGATTCCAACAACTCAAAGGAGACTCAAGTTACCTCCTGGGCCCTCCCCTGAATCACCCTTTCCTCCGCCCGCTATTGTGCGTGTAGTGAGCTGCCTAAAGGAGGAATGCTCGAGGTCCGCAAAGGGGCCTGTCAATCTTCCGAAAGCCTGCAGGGTTACACCAAGAACTGTGCTTATGTTGCCGTTGGAACGCACTCCGACAGTCTCCTTGAGGGATGGTTGATTCAGGTAAGAGGTGTTAGAAGGAAATATGAGCAGAGTGATTTCCTCACGTTAGCCCACCTCGGGCAAGGAGGCCGACTTCCTTGGAGGGCTGGAGATTCTAGACCTGTGTTCCTGAAGCTGCTGTAGAGCTGAGGAAATGTATCATTCCCAAGGAAGAGTGCAGTGTGTTGCCCCTCACTCGGCAAAGGGCCCTCCAAAGGGCCTACGGGGCTGGATGTTGCTTAACAGGCCCAGGGCATCCTGGGGGTACCCAATATTCTGGAACGGAAACGGGTGCTGACGCGACAGTCCTAGGAGACCTGAAAAGCTTACTACCTTAAACTAAAGCAGAAGAGCCATTAAGGCCTCATGGAGTTGCTGCATGCCTTCCTTTCGGCAAGGGAAATCAGGGCCTTCCTTCGAGGCTAGTGCTCACGTTGACTTTCACTTTACGTATAGGGCAGAGCAGGACGAGCCTCCAAGTAGGAACTGGAAGCCCAAGGTTTCCTTCGCGAAAACTCATTTTCTTCTCTGAGCCATGCCGGCAGTGAGTAAAAGCCCGGTCACAACAATGCTTTTCAGGTAGCTTCGAGGCCGCATGAACGGAGCTTTCCAAATGGGAAAACAAGCCTGTGCCATCAGTCTCCCATTTCTAGGTTGACACGCAGCCTAAGCACATGTCGACGCTAAACGTCCAAAGAGACTCGAGTTACTCACTGGGGCTTTCACTGAATCAAATTGGTTCTTCGACCGGTGTTCTGCGTGCAGTGAAGTGCCTAAACAAAGGATGGGCGAGGGAGACTTAGGGTCCTGTTCATCTTCCACAGGCCTGCGGTGTTACACCAAGAACCGTGTTTGTGTTTTACTTGGAATGCAAGCCGACCACCTCCTTGAGGATGCGTGGCTCTAAGAGTGAAATCTGAAAAGGGATTAGAAAGAGAGTGTTTTTCTCTATGGAGTTCGGCTAGGGGAACGAGATTACATCCGTTGCATGTAGGACAGTCTGGAACTGTCTTCCTGAATCCTGTGTAAACCTGAGGTAATCTGGCTCTCCCAAGGAAGTGTGTAGTGGGTTGCATTTCGCTAGCCAACCCGGGGGTGTTCCAAAAGGCCTACGGGGCTGGAAGTTGCTTAACAGGACCAGAGCTTCCTGGCTGTACTCAGTGTTCTGGTACCGAAACGGGGGCTGAAGAAAGGTCCCTAGGAGTCTTGAAAAGCTTACTACCGTGAAACTAAAGCCGATCCGCCATGAGGGCCTCGTGGAGCTGTGGCACGCCTCCAGTTTGGCAAAGCAAATCAGGGCCTTACTTCGAGGCTCGTGCTCCCATTGTGTTTCACTTTAGGTATAGAGCAGAGCAGGATGAGCTTCCAAGTAGGAACTGGAAGCCAAAGGTTTCTTCCGGGCAAACTCATCTTCTTCTCAGAACCATGCCGACAGTGAGGAAAACCACGACAACAACAATGCTTTTCAGGTAGCGTCAAGTCCGCATCAATGGAGCTTTCAAACTGGGAAAAGAAGCCTTGTGCCATCACTCTCCCTTTTCCATGTTGACAGGCTGCAGAAGTACATGTGGATTCCAACAACTCAAAGGAGACTCAAGTTACCTCCTGGGCCCTCCCCTGAATCACCCTTTCCTCCGCCCGCTATTGTGCGTGTAGTGAGCTGCCTAAAGGAGGAATGCTCCAGGTCCGCAAAGGGGCCTGTCAATCTTCCGAAAGCCTGCAGGGTTACACCAAGAACTGTGCTTATGTTGCCGTTGGAACGCACTCCGACAGTCTCCTTGAGGGATGGGTGATTCAGGTAAGAGGTGTTAGAAGGAAATATGAGCAGAGTGATTTCCTCACGTTAGCCCACCTCGGGCAAGGAGGCCGACTTCCTTGGAGGGCTGGAGATTCTAGACCTGTGTTCCTGAAGCTGCTGTAGAGCTGAGGAAATGTATCATTCCCAAGGAAGAGTGCAGTGTGTTGCCCCTCACTCGGCAAACACAGGGGTCCTCCAAAGGGCCTACGGGGCTGGATGTTGCTTAACAGGCCCAGGGCATCCTGGGGGTACCCAATATTCTGGAACGGAAACGGGTGCTGACGCGACAGTCCTAGGAGACCTGAAAAGCTTACTACCTTAAACTAAAGCAGAAGAGCCATTAAGGCCTCATGGAGTTGCTGCATGCCTTCCTTTCGGCAAGGGAAATCAGGGCCTTCCTTCGAGGCTAGTGCTCACGTTGACTTTCACTTTACGTATAGGGCAGAGCAGGACGAGCCTCCAAGTAGGAACTGGAAGCCCAAGGTTTCCTTCGCGAAAACTCATTTTCTTCTCTGAGCCATGCCGGCAGTGAGTAAAAGCCCGGTCACAACAATGCTTTTCAGGTAGCTTCGAGGCCGCATGAACGGAGCTTTCCAAATGGGAAAACAAGCCTTGTGCCATCAGTCTCCCATTTCTAGGTTGACACGCAGCCTAAGCACATGTCGACGCTAAACGTCCAAAGAGACTCGAGTTACTCACTGGGGCTTTCACTGAATCAAATTGGTTCTTCGACCGGTGTTCTGCGTGCAGTGAAGTGCCTAAACAAAGGATGGGCGAGGGAGACTTAGGGTCCTGTTCATCTTCCACAGGCCTGCGGTGTTACACCAAGAACCGTGTTTGTGTTTTACTTGGAATGCAAGCCGACCACCTCCTTGAGGATGCGTGGCTCTAAGAGTGAAATCTGAAAAGGGATTAGACAGAGAGTGTTTTTCTCTATGGAGTTCGGCTAGGGGAACGAGATTACATCCGTTGCATGTAGGACAGTCTGGAACTGTCTTCCTGAATCCTGTGTAAACCTGAGGTAATCTGGCTCTCCCAAGGAAGTGTGCAGTGGGTTGCATTTCGCTAGCCAACCCGGGGGTGTTCCAAAAGGCCTACGGGGCTGGAAGTTGCTTAACAGGACCAGAGCTTCCTGGCTGTACTCAGTGTTCTGGTACCGAAACGGGGGCTGAAGAAAGGTCCCTAGGAGTCTTGAAAAGCTTACTACCGTGAAACTAAAGCCGAACCGCGATGAAAGCCTCGTGGAGCTGCGGCACGCCTCCAGTTTGGCAAAGCAAATCAGGGCCTTACTTCGAGGCTCGTGCTCCCATTGTGTTTCACTTTAGGTATAGAGCAGAGTAGGATGAGCTTCCAAGTAGGAACTGGAAGCCAAAGGTTTCTTCCGGGCAAACTCATCTTCTTCTCAGAACCATGCCGACAGTGAGGAAAACCACGACAACAACAATGCTTTTCAGGTAGCGTCAAGTCCGCATCAATGGAGCTTTCAAACTGGGAAAAGAAGCCTTGTGCCATCACTCTCCCTTTTCCATGTTGACAGGCTGCAGAAGTACATGTGGATTCCAACAACTCAAAGGAGACTCAAGTTACCTCCTGGGCCCTCCCCTGAATCACCCTTTCCTCCGCCCGCTATTGTGCGTGTAGTGAGCTGCCTAAAGGAGGAATGCTCCAGGTCCGCAAAGGGGCCTGTCAATCTTCCGAAAGCCTGCAGGGTTACACCAAGAACTGTGCTTATGTTGCCGTTGGAACGCACTCCGACAGTCTCCTTGAGGGATGGGTGATTCAGGTAAGAGGTGTTAGAAGGAAATATGAGCAGAGTGATTTCCTCACGTTAGCCCACCTCGGGCAAGGAGGCCGACTTCCTTGGAGGGCTGGAGATTCTAGACCTGTGTTCCTGAAGCTGCTGTAGAGCTGAGGAAATGTATCATTCCCAAGGAAGAGTGCAGTGTGTTGCCCCTCACTCGGCAAAGGGCCCTCCAAAGGGCCTACGGGGCTGGATGTTGCTTAACAGGCCCAGGGCATCCTGGGGGTACCCAATATTCTGGAACGGAAACGGGTGCTGACGCGACAGTCCTAGGAGACCTGAAAAGCTTACTACCTTAAACTAAAGCAGAAGAGCCATTAAGGCCTCATGGAGTTGCTGCATGCCTTCCTTTCGGCAAGGGAAATCAGGGCCTTCCTTCGAGGCTAGTGCTCACGTTGACTTTCACTTTACGTATAGGGCAGAGCAGGACGAGCCTCCAAGTAGGAACTGGAAGCCCAAGGTTTCCTTCGCGAAAACTCATTTTCTTCTCTGAGCCATGCCGGCAGTGAGTAAAAGCCCGGTCACAACAATGCTTTTCAGGTAGCTTCGAGGCCGCATGAACGGAGCTTTCCAAATGGGAAAACAAGCCTGTGCCATCAGTCTCCCATTTCTAGGTTGACACGCAGCCTAAGCACATGTCGACGCTAAACGTCCAAAGAGACTCGAGTTACTCACTGGGGCTTTCACTGAATCAAATTGGTTCTTCGACCGGTGTTCTGCGTGCAGTGAAGTGCCTAAACAAAGGATGGGCGAGGGAGACTTAGGGTCCTGTTCATCTTCCACAGGCCTGCGGTGTTACACCAAGAACCGTGTTTGTGTTTTACTTGGAATGCAAGCCGACCACCTCCTTGAGGATGCGTGGCTCTAAGAGTGAAATCTGAAAAGGGATTAGAAAGAGAGTGTTTTTCTCTATGGAGTTCGGCTAGGGGAACGAGATTACATCCGTTGCATGTAGGACAGTCTGGAACTGTCTTCCTGAATCCTGTGTAAACCTGAGGTAATCTGGCTCTCCCAAGGAAGTGTGTAGTGGGTTGCATTTCGCTAGCCAACCCGGGGGTGTTCCAAAAGGCCTACGGGGCTGGAAGTTGCTTAACAGGACCAGAGCTTCCTGGCTGTACTCAGTGTTCTGGTACCGAAACGGGGGCTGAAGAAAGGTCCCTAGGAGTCTTGAAAAGCTTACTACCGTGAAACTAAAGCCGATCCGCCATGAGGGCCTCGTGGAGCTGTGGCACGCCTCCAGTTTGGCAAAGCAAATCAGGGCCTTACTTCGAGGCTCGTGCTCCCATTGTGTTTCACTTTAGGTATAGAGCAGAGCAGGATGAGCTTCCAAGTAGGAACTGGAAGCCAAAGGTTTCTTCCGGGCAAACTCATCTTCTTCTCAGAACCATGCCGACAGTGAGGAAAACCACGACAACAACAATGCTTTTCAGGTAGCGTCAAGTCCGCATCAATGGAGCTTTCAAACTGGGAAAAGAAGCCTTGTGCCATCACTCTCCCTTTTCCATGTTGACAGGCTGCAGAAGTACATGTGGATTCCAACAACTCAAAGGAGACTCAAGTTACCTCCTGGGCCCTCCCCTGAATCACCCTTTCCTCCGCCCGCTATTGTGCGTGTAGTGAGCTGCCTAAAGGAGGAATGCTCCAGGTCCGCAAAGGGGCCTGTCAATCTTCCGAAAGCCTGCAGGGTTACACCAAGAACTGTGCTTATGTTGCCGTTGGAACGCACTCCGACAGTCTCCTTGAGGGATGGGTGATTCAGGTAAGAGGTGTTAGAAGGAAATATGAGCAGAGTGATTTCCTCACGTTAGCCCACCTCGGGCAAGGAGGCCGACTTCCTTGGAGGGCTGGAGATTCTAGACCTGTGTTCCTGAAGCTGCTGTAGAGCTGAGGAAATGTATCATTCCCAAGGAAGAGTGCAGTGTGTTGCCCCTCACTCGGCAAACACAGGGGTCCTCCAAAGGGCCTACGGGGCTGGATGTTGCTTAACAGGCCCAGGGCATCCTGGGGGTACCCAATATTCTGGAACGGAAACGGGTGCTGACGCGACAGTCCTAGGAGACCTGAAAAGCTTACTACCTTAAACTAAAGCAGAAGAGCCATTAAGGCCTCATGGAGTTGCTGCATGCCTTCCTTTCGGCAAGGGAAATCAGGGCCTTCCTTCGAGGCTAGTGCTCACGTTGACTTTCACTTTACGTATAGGGCAGAGCAGGACGAGCCTCCAAGTAGGAACTGGAAGCCCAAGGTTTCCTTCGCGAAAACTCATTTTCTTCTCTGAGCCATGCCGGCAGTGAGTAAAAGCCCGGTCACAACAATGCTTTTCAGGTAGCTTCGAGGCCACATGAACGGAGCTTTCCAAATGGGAAAACAAGCCTTGTGCCATCAGTCTCCCATTTCTAGGTTGACACGCAGCCTAAGCACATGTCGACGCTAAACGTCCAAAGAGACTCGAGTTACTCACTGGGGCTTTCACTGAATCAAATTGGTTCTTCGACCGGTGTTCTGCGTGCAGTGAAGTGCCTAAAGAAAGGATGGGCGAGGGAGACTTAGGGTCCTGTTCATCTTCCACAGGCCTGCGGTGTTACACCAAGAACCGTGTTTGTGTTTTACTTGGAATGCAAGCCGACCACCTCCTTGAGGATGCGTGGCTCTAAGAGTGAAATCTGAAAAGGGATTAGACAGAGAGTGTTTTTCTGTATGGAGTTCGGCTAGGGGAACGAGATTACATCCGTTGCATGTAGGACAGTCTGGAACTGTCTTCCTGAATCCTGTGTAAACCTGAGGTAATCTGGCTCTCCCAAGGAAGTGTGCAGTGGGTTGCATTTCGCTAGCCAACCCGGGGGTGTTCCAAAAGGCCTACGGGGCTGGAAGTTGCTTAACAGGACCAGAGCTTCCTGGCTGTACTCAGTGTTCTGGTACCGAAACGGGGGCTGAAGAAAGGTCCCTAGGAGTCTTGAAAAGCTTACTACCGTGAAACTAAAGCCGAACCGCCATGAAGGCCTCGTGGAGCTGTGGCACGCCTCCAGTTTGGCAAAGCAAATCAGGGCCTTACTTCGAGGCTCGTGCTCCCATTGTGTTTCACTTTAGGTATAGAGCAGAGCAGGATGAGCTTCCAAGTAGGAACTGGAAGCCAAAGGTTTCTTCCGGGCAAACTCATCTTCTTCTCAGAACCATGCCGACAGTGAGGAAAACCACGACAACAACAATGCTTTTCAGGTAGCGTCAAGTCCGCATCAATGGAGCTTTCAAACTGGGAAAAGAAGCCTTGTGCCATCACTCTCCCTTTTCCATGTTGACAGGCTGCAGAAGTACATGTGGATTCCAACAACTCAAAGGAGACTCAAGTTACCTCCTGGGCCCTCCCCTGAATCACCCTTTCCTCCGCCCGCTATTGTGCGTGTAGTGAGCTGCCTAAAGGAGGAATGCTCGAGGTCCGCAAAGGGGCCTGTCAATCTTCCGAAAGCCTGCAGGGTTACACCAAGAACTGTGCTTATGTTGCCGTTGGAACGCACTCCGACAGTCTCCTTGAGGGATGGGTGATTCAGGTAAGAGGTGTTAGAAGGAAATATGAGCAGAGTGATTTCCTCACGTTAGCCCACCTCGGGCAAGGAGGCCGACTTCCTTGGAGGGCTGGAGATTCTAGACCTGTGTTCCTGAAGCTGCTGTAGAGCTGAGGAAATGTATCATTCCCAAGGAAGAGTGCAGTGTGTTGCCCCTCACTCGGCAAACACAGGGGTCCTCCAAAGGGCCTACGGGGCTGGATGTTGCTTAACAGGCCCAGGGCATCCTGGGGGTACCCAATATTCTGGAACGGAAACGGGTGCTGACGCGACAGTCCTAGGAGACCTGAAAAGCTTACTACCTTAAACTAAAGCAGAAGAGCCATTAAGGCCTCATGGAGTTGCTGCATGCCTTCCTTTCGGCAAGGGAAATCAGGGCCTTCCTTCGAGGCTAGTGCTCACGTTGACTTTCACTTTACGTATAGGGCAGAGCAGGACGAGCCTCCAAGTAGGAACTGGAAGCCCAAGGTTTCCTTCGCGAAAACTCATTTTCTTCTCTGAGCCATGCCGGCAGTGAGTAAAAGCCCGGTCACAACAATGCTTTTCAGGTAGCTTCGAGGCCGCATGAACGGAGCTTTCCAAATGGGAAAACAAGCCTTGTGCCATCAGTCTCCCATTTCTAGGTTGACACGCAGCCTAAGCACATGTCGACGCTAAACGTCCAAAGAGACTCGAGTTACTCACTGGGGCTTTCACTGAATCAAATTGGTTCTTCGACCGGTGTTCTGCGTGCAGTGAAGTGCCTAAACAAAGGATGGGCGAGGGAGACTTAGGGTCCTGTTCATCTTCCACAGGCCTGCGGTGTTACACCAAGAACCGTGTTTGTGTTTTACTTGGAATGCAAGCCGACCACCTCCTTGAGGATGCGTGGCTCTAAGAGTGAAATCTGAAAAGGGATTAGACAGAGAGTGTTTTTCTCTATGGAGTTCGGCTAGGGGAACGAGATTACATCCGTTGCATGTAGGACAGTCTGGAACTGTCTTCCTGAATCCTGTGTAAACCTGAGGTAATCTGGCTCTCCCAAGGAAGTGTGCAGTGGGTTGCATTTCGCTAGCCAACCCGGGGGTGTTCCAAAAGGCCTACGGGGCTGGAAGTTGCTTAACAGGACCAGAGCTTCCTGGCTGTACTCAGTGTTCTGGTACCGAAACGGGGGCTGAAGAAAGGTCCCTAGGAGTCTTGAAAAGCTTACTACCGTGAAACTAAAGCCGAACCGCGATGAAAGCCTCGTGGAGCTGCGGCACGCCTCCAGTTTGGCAAAGCAAATCAGGGCCTTACTTCGAGGCTCGTGCTCCCATTGTGTTTCACTTTAGGTATAGAGCAGAGTAGGATGAGCTTCCAAGTAGGAACTGGAAGCCAAAGGTTTCTTCCGGGCAAACTCATCTTCTTCTCAGAACCATGCCGACAGTGAGGAAAACCACGACAACAACAATGCTTTTCAGGTAGCGTCAAGTCCGCATCAATGGAGCTTTCAAACTGGGAAAAGAAGCCTTGTGCCATCACTCTCCCTTTTCCATGTTGACAGGCTGCAGAAGTACATGTGGATTCCAACAACTCAAAGGAGACTCAAGTTACCTCCTGGGCCCTCCCCTGAATCACCCTTTCCTCCGCCCGCTATTGTGCGTGTAGTGAGCTGCCTAAAGGAGGAATGCTCCAGGTCCGCAAAGGGGCCTGTCAATCTTCCGAAAGCCTGCAGGGTTACACCAAGAACTGTGCTTATGTTGCCGTTGGAACGCACTCCGACAGTCTCCTTGAGGGATGGGTGATTCAGGTAAGAGGTGTTAGAAGGAAATATGAGCAGAGTGATTTCCTCACGTTAGCCCACCTCGGGCAAGGAGGCCGACTTCCTTGGAGGGCTGGAGATTCTAGACCTGTGTTCCTGAAGCTGCTGTAGAGCTGAGGAAATGTATCATTCCCAAGGAAGAGTGCAGTGTGTTGCCCCTCACTCGGCAAAGGGCCCTCCAAAGGGCCTACGGGGCTGGATGTTGCTTAACAGGCCCAGGGCATCCTGGGGGTACCCAATATTCTGGAACGGAAACGGGTGCTGACGCGACAGTCCTAGGAGACCTGAAAAGCTTACTACCTTAAACTAAAGCAGAAGAGCCATTAAGGCCTCATGGAGTTGCTGCATGCCTTCCTTTCGGCAAGGGAAATCAGGGCCTTCCTTCGAGGCTAGTGCTCACGTTGACTTTCACTTTACGTATAGGGCAGAGCAGGACGAGCCTCCAAGTAGGAACTGGAAGCCCAAGGTTTCCTTCGCGAAAACTCATTTTCTTCTCTGAGCCATGCCGGCAGTGAGTAAAAGCCCGGTCACAACAATGCTTTTCAGGTAGCTTCGAGGCCGCATGAACGGAGCTTTCCAAATGGGAAAACAAGCCTTGTGCCATCAGTCTCCCATTTCTAGGTTGACACGCAGCCTAAGCACATGTCGACGCTAAACGTCCAAAGAGACTCGAG
The DNA here is from genome assembly GCF_028021215.1 of Eschrichtius robustus. Classification (NCBI taxonomy): domain Eukaryota; kingdom Metazoa; phylum Chordata; class Mammalia; order Artiodactyla; family Eschrichtiidae; genus Eschrichtius; species Eschrichtius robustus. Next base: position 34,987 of record NW_027175525.1, on the reverse strand, counting down.
TTACTCACTGGGGCTTTCACTGAATCAAATTGGTTCTTCGACCGGTGTTCTGCGTGCAGTGAAGTGCCTAAAGAAAGGATGGGCGAGGGAGACTTAGGGTCCTGTTCATCTTCCACAGGCCTGCGGTGTTACACCAAGAACCGTGTTTGTGTTTTACTTGGAATGCAAGCCGACCACCTCCTTGAGGATGCGTGGCTCTAAGAGTGAAATCTGAAAAGGGATTAGAAAGAGAGTGTTTTTCTCTATGGAGTTCGGCTAGGGGAACGAGATTACATCCGTTGCATGTAGGACAGTCTGGAACTGTCTTCCTGAATCCTGTGTAAACCTGAGGTAATCTGGCTCTCCCAAGGAAGTGTGTAGTGGGTTGCATTTCGCTAGCCAACCCGGGGGTGTTCCAAAAGGCCTACGGGGCTGGAAGTTGCTTAACAGGACCAGAGCTTCCTGGCTGTACTCAGTGTTCTGGTACCGAAACGGGGGCTGAAGAAAGGTCCCTAGGAGTCTTGAAAAGCTTACTACCGTGAAACTAAAGCCGATCCGCCATGAGGGCCTCGTGGAGCTGTGGCACGCCTCCAGTTTGGCAAAGCAAATCAGGGCCTTACTTCGAGGCTCGTGCTCCCATTGTGTTTCACTTTAGGTATAGAGCAGAGCAGGATGAGCTTCCAAGTAGGAACTGGAAGCCAAAGGTTTCTTCCGGGCAAACTCATCTTCTTCTCAGAACCATGCCGACAGTGAGGAAAACCACGACAACAACAATGCTTTTCAGGTAGCGTCAAGTCCGCATCAATGGAGCTTTCAAACTGGGAAAAGAAGCCTTGTGCCATCACTCTCCCTTTTCCATGTTGACAGGCTGCAGAAGTACATGTGGATTCCAACAACTCAAAGGAGACTCAAGTTACCTCCTGGGCCCTCCCCTGAATCACCCTTTCCTCCGCCCGCTATTGTGCGTGTAGTGAGCTGCCTAAAGGAGGAATGCTCGAGGTCCGCAAAGGGGCCTGTCAATCTTCCGAAAGCCTGCAGGGTTACACCAAGAACTGTGCTTATGTTGCCGTTGGAACGCACTCCGACAGTCTCCTTGAGGGATGGGTGATTCAGGTAAGAGGTGTTAGAAGGAAATATGAGCAGAGTGATTTCCTCACGTTAGCCCACCTCGGGCAAGGAGGCCAACTTCCTTGGAGGGCTGGAGATTCTAGACCTGTGTTCCTGAAGCTGCTGTAGAGCTGAGGAAATGTATCATTCCCAAGGAAGAGTGCAGTGTGTTGCCCCTCACTCGGCAAACACAGGGGTCCTCCAAAGGGCCTACGGGGCTGGATGTTGCTTAACAGGCCCAGGGCATCCTGGGGGTACCCAATATTCTGGAACGGAAACGGGTGCTGACGCGACAGTCCTAGGAGACCTGAAAAGCTTACTACCTTAAACTAAAGCAGAAGAGCCATTAAGGCCTCATGGAGTTGCTGCATGCCTTCCTTTCGGCAAGGGAAATCAGGGCCTTCCTTCGAGGCTAGTGCTCACGTTGACTTTCACTTTACGTATAGGGCAGAGCAGGACGAGCCTCCAAGTAGGAACTGGAAGCCCAAGGTTTCCTTCGCGAAAACTCATTTTCTTCTCTGAGCCATGCCGGCAGTGAGTAAAAGCCCGGTCACAACAATGCTTTTCAGGTAGCTTCGAGGCCACATGAACGGAGCTTTCCAAATGGGAAAACAAGCCTTGTGCCATCAGTCTCCCATTTCTAGGTTGACACGCAGCCTAAGCACATGTCGACGCTAAACGTCCAAAGAGACTCGAGTTACTCACTGGGGCTTTCACTGAATCAAATTGGTTCTTCGACCGGTGTTCTGCGTGCAGTGAAGTGCCTAAACAAAGGATGGGCGAGGGAGACTTAGGGTCCTGTTCATCTTCCACAGGCCTGCGGTGTTACACCAAGAACCGTGTTTGTGTTTTACTTGGAATGCAAGCCGACCACCTCCTTGAGGATGCGTGGCTCTAAGAGTGAAATCTTAAAAGGGATTAGACAGAGAGTGTTTTTCTCTATGGAGTTCGGCTAGGGGAACGAGATTACATCCGTTGCATGTAGGACAGTCTGGAACTGTCTTCCTGAATCCTGTGTAAACCTGAGGTAATCTGGCTCTCCCAAGGAAGTGTGCAGTGGGTTGCATTTCGCTAGCCAACCCGGGGGTGTTCCAAAAGGCCTACGGGTTGGAAGTTGCTTAACAGGACCAGAGCTTCCTGGCTGTACTCAGTGTTCTGGTACCGAAACGGGGGCTGAAGAAAGGTCCCTAGGAGTCTTGAAAAGCTTACTACCGTGAAACTAAAGCCGAACCGCGATGAAAGCCTCGTGGAGCTGCGGCACGCCTCCAGTTTGGCAAAGCAAATCAGGGCCTTACTTCGAGGCTCGTGCTCCCATTGTGTTTCACTTTAGGTATAGAGCAGAGTAGGATGAGCTTCCAAGTAGGAACTGGAAGCCAAAGGTTTCTTCCGGGCAAACTCATCTTCTTCTCAGAACCATGCCGACAGTGAGGAAAACCACGACAACAACAATGCTTTTCAGGTAGCGTCAAGTCCGCATCAATGGAGCTTTCAAACTGGGAAAAGAAGCCTTGTGCCATCACTCTCCCTTTTCCATGTTGACAGGCTGCAGAAGTACATGTGGATTCCAACAACTCAAAGGAGACTCAAGTTACCTCCTGGGCCCTCCCCTGAATCACCCTTTCCTCCGCCCGCTATTGTGCGTGTAGTGAGCTGCCTAAAGGAGGAATGCTCGAGGTCCGCAAAGGGGCCTGTCAATCTTCCGAAAGCCTGCAGGGTTACACCAAGAACTGTGCTTATGTTGCCGTTGGAACGCACTCCGACAGTCTCCTTGAGGGATGGGTGATTCAGGTAAGAGGTGTTAGAAGGAAATATGAGCAGAGTGATCTCCTCACGTTAGCCCACCTCGGGCAAGGAGGCCGACTTCCTTGGAGGGCTGGAGATTCTAGACCTGTGTTCCTGAAGCTGCTGTAGAGCTGAGGAAATGTATCATTCCCAAGGAAGAGTGCAGTGTGTTGCCCCTCACTCGGCAAAGGGCCCTCCAAAGGGCCTACGGGGCTGGATGTTGCTTAACAGGCCCAGGGCATCCTGGGGGTACCCAATATTCTGGAACGGAAACGGGTGCTGACGCGACAGTCCTAGGAGACCTGAAAAGCTTACTACCTTAAACTAAAGCAGAAGAGCCATTAAGGCCTCATGGAGTTGCTGCATGCCTTCCTTTCGGCAAGGGAAATCAGGGCCTTCCTTCGAGGCTAGTGCTCACGTTGACTTTCACTTTACGTATAGGGCAGAGCAGGACGAGCCTCCAAGTAGGAACTGGAAGCCCAAGGTTTCCTTCGCGAAAACTCATTTTCTTCTCTGAGCCATGCCGGCAGTGAGTAAAAGCCCGGTCACAACAATGCTTTTCAGGTAGCTTCGAGGCCGCATGAACGGAGCTTTCCAAATGGGAAAACAAGCCTTGTGCCATCAGTCTCCCATTTCTAGGTTGACACGCAGCCTAAGCACATGTCGACGCTAAATGTCCAAAGAGACTCGAGTTATTCACTGGGGCTTTCACTGAATCAAATTGGTTCTTCGACCGGTGTTCTGCGTGCAGTGAAGTGCCTAAAGAAAGGATGGGCGAGGGAGACTTAGGGTCCTGTTCATCTTCCACAGGCCTGCGGTGTTACACCAAGAACCGTGTTTGTGTTTTACTTGGAATGCAAGCCGACCACCTCCTTGAGGATGCGTGGCTCTAAGAGTGAAATCTGAAAAGGGATTAGAAAGAGAGTGTTTTTCTCTATGGAGTTCGGCTAGGGGAACGAGATTACATCCGTTGCATGTAGGACAGTCTGGAACTGTCTTCCTGAATCCTGTGTAAACCTGAGGTAATCTGGCTCTCCCAAGGAAGTGTGCAGTGGGTTGCATTTCGCTAGCCAACCCGGGGGTGTTCCAAAAGGCCTACGGGGCTGGAAGTTGCTTAACAGGACCAGAGCTTCCTGGCTGTACTCAGTGTTCTGGTACCGAAACGGGGGCTGAAGAAAGGTCCCTAGGAGTCTTGAAAAGCTTACTACCGTGAAACTAAAGCCGAACAGCGATGAAGGCCTCGTGGAGCTGCGGCACGCCTCCAGTTTGGCAAAGCAAATCAGGGCCTTACTTCGAGGCTCGTGCTCCCATTGTGTTTCACTTTAGGTATAGAGCAGAGCAGGATGAGCTTCCAAGTAGGAACTGGAAGCCAAAGGTTTCTTCCGGGCAAACTCATCTTCTTCTCAGAACCATGCCGACAGTGAGGAAAACCACGACAACAACAATGCTTTTCAGGTAGCGTCAAGTCCGCATCAATGGAGCTTTCAAACTGGGAAAAGAAGCCTTGTGCCATCACTCTCCCTTTTCCATGTTGACAGGCTGCAGAAGTTATTGTGGATTCCAACAACTCAAAGGAGACTCAAGTTACCTCCTGGGCCCGCCCCTGAATCACCCTTTCCTCCGCCCGCTATTGTGCGTGTAGTGAGCTGCCTAAAGGAGGAATGCTCGAGGTCCGCAAAGGGGCCTGTCAATCTTCCGAAAGCCTGCAGGGTTACACCAAGAACTGTGCTTATGTTGCCGTTGGAACGCACTCCGACAGTCTCCTTGAGGGATGGGTGATTCAGGTAAGAGGTGTTAGAAGGAAATATGAGCAGAGTGATTTCCTCACGTTAGCCCACCTCGGGCAAGGAGGCCGACTTCCTTGGAGGGCTGGAGATTCTAGACCTGTGTTCCTGAAGCTGCTGTAGAGCTGAGGAAATGTATCATTCCCAAGGAAGAGTGCAGTGTGTTGCCCCTCACTCGGCAAACACAGGGGTCCTCCAAAGGGCCTACGGGGCTGGATGTTGCTTAACAGGCCCAGGGCATCCTGGGGGTACCCAATATTCTGGAACGGAAACGGGTGCTGACGCGACAGTCCTAGGAGACCTGAAAAGCTTACTACCTTAAACTAAAGCAGAAGAGCCATTAAGGCCTCATGGAGTTGCTGCATGCCTTCCTTTCGGCAAGGGAAATCAGGGCCTTCCTTCGAGGCTAGTGCTCACGTTGACTTTCACTTTACGTATAGGGCAGAGCAGGACGAGCCTCCAAGTAGGAACTGGAAGCCCAAGGTTTCCTTCGCGAAAACTCATTTTCTTCTCTGAGCCATGCCGGCAGTGAGTAAAAGCCCGGTCACAACAATGCTTTTCAGGTAGCTTCGAGGCCGCATGAATGGAGCTTTCCAAATGGGAAAACAAGCCTTGTGCCATCAGTCTCCCATTTCTAGGTTGACACGCAGCCTAAGCACATGTCGACGCTAAACGTCCAAAGAGACTCGAGTTACTCACTGGGGCTTTCACTGAATCAAATTGGTTCTTCGACCGGTGTTCTGCGTGCAGTGAAGTGCCTAAACAAAGGATGGGCGAGGGAGACTTAGGGTCCTGTTCATCTTCCACAGGCCTGCGGTGTTACACCAAGAACCGTGTTTGTGTTTTACTTGGAATGCAAGCCGAACACCTCCTTGAGGATGCGTGGCTCTAAGAGTGAAATCTGAAAAGGGATTAGACAGAGAGTGTTTTTCTGTATGGAGTTCGGCTAGGGGAACGAGATTACATCCGTTGCATGTAGGACAGTCTGGAACTGTCTTCCTGAATCCTGTGTAAACCTGAGGTAATCTGGCTCTCCCAAGGAAGTGTGCAGTGGGTTGCATTTCGCTAGCCAACCCGGGGGTGTTCCAAAAGGCCTACGGGGCTGGAAGTTGCTTAACAGGACCAGAGCTTCCTGGCTGTACTCAGTGTTCTGGTACCGAAACGGGATTGAAGAAAGGTCCCTAGGAGTCTTGAAAAGCTTACTACCGTGAAACTAAAGCCGAACCGCCATGAAGGCCTCGTGGAGCTGCGGCACGCCTCCAGTTTGGCAAAGCAAATCAGGGCCTTACTTCGAGGCTCGTGCTCCCATTGTGTTTCACTTTAGGTATAGAGCAGAGCAGGATGAGCTTCCAAGTAGGAACTGGAAGCCAAAGGTTTCTTCCGGGCAAACTCATCTTCTTCTCAGAACCATGCCGACAGTGAGGAAAACCACGACAACAACAATGCTTTTCAGGTAGCGTCAAGTCCGCATCAATGGAGCTTTCAAACTGGGAAAAGAAGCCTTGTGCCATCACTCTCCCTTTTCCATGTTGACAGGCTGCAGAAGTACATGTGGATTCCAACAACTCAAAGGAGACTCAAGTTACCTCCTGGGCTCTCCCCTGAATCACCCTTTCCTCCGCCCGCTATTGTGCGTGTAGTGAGCTGTCTAAAGGAGGAATGCTCGAGGTCCGCAAAGGGGCCTGTCAATCTTCCGAAAGCCTGCAGGGTTACACCAAGAACTGTGCTTATGTTTCCCTTGGAACGCACTCCGACAGTCTCTTTGAGGGATGGGTGATTCAGGTAAGAGGTGTTAGAAGGAAATATGAGCAGAGTGATCTCCTCACGTTAGCCCACCTCGGGCAAGGAGGCCGACTTCCTTGGAGGGCTGGAGATTCTAGACCTGTGTTCCTGAAGCTGCTGTAGAGCTGAGGAAATGTATCATTCCCAAGGAAGAGTGCAGTGTGTTGCCCCTCACTCGGCAAACACAGGGGTCCTCCAAAGGGCCTACGGGGCTGGATGTTGCTTAACAGGCCCAGGGCATCCTGGGGGTACCCAATATTCTGGAACGGAAACGGGTGCTGACGCGACAGTCCTAGGAGACCTGAAAAGCTTACTACCTTAAACTAAAGCAGAAGAGCCATTAAGGCCTCATGGAGTTGCTGCATGCCTTCCTTTCGGCAAGGGAAATCAGGGCCTTCCTTCGAGGCTAGTGCTCACGTTGACTTTCACTTTACGTATAGGGCAGAGCAGGACGAGCCTCCAAGTAGGAACTGGAAGCCCAAGGTTTCCTTCGCGAAAACTCATTTTCTTCTCTGAGCCATGCCGGCAGTGAGTAAAAGCCCGGTCACAACAATGCTTTTCAGGTAGCTTCGAGGCCGCATGAACGGAGCTTTCCAAATGGGAAAACAAGCCTTGTGCCATCAGTCTCCCATTTCTAGGTTGACACGCAGCCTAAGCACATGTCGACGCTAAACGTCCAAAGAGACTCGAGTTACTCACTGGGGCTTTCACTGAATCAAATTGGTTCTTCGACCGGTGTTCTGCGTGCAGTGAAGTGCCTAAACAAAGGATGGGCGAGGGAGACTTAGGGTCCTGTTCATCTTCCACAGGCCTGCGGTGTTACACCAAGAACCGTGTTTGTGTTTTACTTGGAATGCAAGCCGACCACCTCCTTGAGGATGCGTGGCTCTAAGAGTGAAATCTGAAAAGGGATTAGAAAGAGAGTGTTTTTCTCTATGGAGTTCGGCTAGGGGAACGAGATTACATCCGTTGCATGTAGGACAGTCTGGAACTGTCTTCCTGAATCCTGTGTAAACCTGAGGTAATCTGGCTCTCCCAAGGAAGTGTGTAGTGGGTTGCATTTCGCTAGCCAACCCGGGGGTGTTCCAAAAGGCCTACGGGGCTGGAAGTTGCTTAACAGGACCAGAGCTTCCTGGCTGTACTCAGTGTTCTGGTACCGAAACGGGGGCTGAAGAAAGGTCCCTAGGAGTCTTGAAAAGCTTACTACCGTGAAACTAAAGCCGATCCGCCATGAGGGCCTCGTGGAGCTGCGGCACGCCTCCAGTTTGGCAAAGCAAATCAGGGCCTTACTTCGAGGCTCGTGCTCCCATTGTGTTTCACTTTAGGTATAGAGCAGAGCAGGATGAGCTTCCAAGTAGGAACTGGAAGCCAAAGGTTTCTTCCGGGCAAACTCATCTTCTTCTCAGAACCATGCCGACAGTGAGGAAAACCACGACAACAACAATGCTTTTCAGGTAGCGTCAAGTCCGCATCAATGGAGCTTTCAAACTGGGAAAAGAAGCCTTGTGCCATCACTCTCCCTTTTCCATGTTGACAGGCTGCAGAAGTACATGTGGATTCCAACAACTCAAAGGAGACTCAAGTTACCTCCTGGGCTCTCCCCTGAATCACCCTTTCCTCCGGCCGCTATTGTGCGTGTAGTGAGCTGCCTAAAGGAGGAATGCTCGAGGTCCGCAAAGGGGCCTGTCAATCTTCCGAAAGCCTGCAGGGTTACACCAAGAACTGTGCTTATGTTTCCCTTGGAACGCACTCCGACAGTCTCCTTGAGGGATGGGTGATTCAGGTAAGAGGTGTTAGAAGGAAATATGAGCAGAGTGATCTCCTCACGTTAGCCCACCTCGGGCAAGGAGGCCGACTTCCTTGGAGGGCTGGAGATTCTAGACCTGTGTTCCTGAAGCTGCTGTAGAGCTGAGGAAATGTATCATTCCCAAGGAAGAGTGCAGTGTGTTGCCCCTCACTCGGCAAACACAGGGGTCCTCCAAAGGGCCTACGGGGCTGGATGTTGCTTAACAGGCCCAGGGCATCCTGGGGGTACCCAATATTCTGGAACGGAAACGGGTGCTGACGCGACAGTCCTAGGAGACCTGAAAAGCTTACTACCTTAAACTAAAGCAGAAGAGCCATTAAGGCCTCATGGAGTTGCTGCATGCCTTCCTTTCGGCAAGGGAAATCAGGGCCTTCCTTCGAGGCTAGTGCTCACGTTGACTTTCACTTTACGTATAGGGCAGAGCAGGACGAGCCTCCAAGTAGGAACTGGAAGCCCAAGGTTTCCTTCGCGAAAACTCATTTTCTTCTCTGAGCCATGCCGGCAGTGAGTAAAAGCCCGGTCACAACAATGCTTTTCAGGTAGCTTCGAGGCCGCATGAACGGAGCTTTCCAAATGGGAAAACAAGCCTTGTGCCATCAGTCTCCCATTTCTAGGTTGACACGCAGCCTAAGCACATGTCGACGCTAAACGTCCAAAGAGACTCGAGTTACTCACTGGGGCTTTCACTGAATCAAATTGGTTCTTCGACCGGTGTTCTGCGTGCAGTGAAGTGCCTAAACAAAGGATGGGCGAGGGAGACTTAGGGTCCTGTTCATCTTCCACAGGCCTGCGGTGTTACACCAAGAACCGTGTTTGTGTTTTACTTGGAATGCAAGCCGACCACCTCCTTGAGGATGCGTGGCTCTAAGAGTGAAATCTGAAAAGGGATTAGAAAGAGAGTGTTTTTCTCTATGGAGTTCGGCTAGGGGAACGAGATTACATCCGTTGCATGTAGGACAGTCTGGAACTGTCTTCCTGAATCCTGTGTAAACCTGAGGTAATCTGGCTCTCCCAAGGAAGTGTGTAGTGGGTTGCATTTCGCTAGCCAACCCGGGGGTGTTCCAAAAGGCCTACGGGGCTGGAAGTTGCTTAACAGGACCAGAGCTTCCTGGCTGTACTCAGTGTTCTGGTACCGAAACGGGGGCTGAAGAAAGGTCCCTAGGAGTCTTGAAAAGCTTACTACCGTGAAACTAAAGCCGATCCGCCATGAGGGCCTCGTGGAGCTGCGGCACGCCTCCAGTTTGGCAAAGCAAATCAGGGCCTTACTTCGAGGCTCGTGCTCCCATTGTGTTTCACTTTAGGTATAGAGCAGAGCAGGATGAGCTTCCAAGTAGGAACTGGAAGCCAAAGGTTTCTTCCGGGCAAACTCATCTTCTTCTCAGAACCATGCCGACAGTGAGGAAAACCACGACAACAACAATGCTTTTCAGGTAGCGTCAAGTCCGCATCAATGGAGCTTTCAAACTGGGAAAAGAAGCCTTGTGCCATCACTCTCCCTTTTCCATGTTGACAGGCTGCAGAAGTACATGTGGATTCCAACAACTCAAAGGAGACTCAAGTTACCTCCTGGGCCCTCCCCTGAATCACCCTTTCCTCCGCCCGCTATTGTGCGTGTAGTGAGCTGCCTAAAGGAGGAATGCTCGAGGTCCGCAAAGGGGCCTGTCAATCTTCCGAAAGCCTGCAGGGTTACACCAAGAACTGTACTTATGTTGCCGTTGGAACGCACTCCGACAGTCTCCTTGAGGGAAGGGTGATTCAGGTAAGAGGTGTTAGAAGGAAATATGAGCAGAGTGATTTCCTCACGTTAGCCCACCTCGGGCAAGGAGGCCGACTTCCTTGGAGGGCTGGAGATTCTAGACCTGTGTTCCTGAAGCTGCTGTAGAGCTGAGGAAATGTATCATTCCCAAGGAAGAGTGCAGTGTGTTGCCCCTCACTCGGCAAACACAGGGGTCCTCCAAAGGTCCTACGGGGCTGGATATTGCTTAACAGGCCCAGGGCATCCTGGGGGTACCCAATATTCTGGAACGGAAACGGGTGCTGACGCGACAGTCCTAGGAGACCTGAAAAGCTTACTACCTTAAACTAAAGCAGAAGAGCCATTAAGGCCTCATGGAGTTGCTGCATGCCTTCCTTTCGGCAAGGGAAATCAGGGCCTTCCTTCGAGGCTAGTGCTCACGTTGACTTTCACTTTACGTATAGGGCAGAGCAGGACGAGCCTCCAAGTAGGAACTGGAAGCCCAAGGTTTCCTTCGCGAAAACTCATTTTCTTCTCTGAGCCATGCCGGCAGTGAGTAAAAGCCCGGTCACAACAATGCTTTTCAGGTAGCTTCGAGGCCGCATGAACGGAGCTTTCCAAATGGGAAAACAAGCCTTGTGCCATCAGTCTCCCATTTCTAGGTTGACACGCAGCCTAAGCACATGTCGACGCTAAACGTCCAAAGAGACTCGAGTTACTCACTGGGGCTTTCACTGAATCAAATTGGTTCTTCGACCGGTGTTCTGCGTGCAGTGAAGTGCCTAAAGAAAGGATGGGCGAGGGAGACTTAGGGTCCTGTTCATCTTCCACAGGCCTGCGGTGTTACACCAAGAACCGTGTTTGTGTTTTACTTGGAATGCAAGCCGACCACCTCCTTGAGGATGCGTGGCTCTAAGAGTGAAATCTGAAAAGGGATTAGACAGAGAGTGTTTTTCTGTATGGAGTTCGGCTAGGGGAACGAGATTACATCCGTTGCATGTAGGACAGTCTGGAACTGTCTTCCTGAATCCTGTGTAAACCTGAGGTAATCTGGCTCTCCCAAGGAAGTGTGCAGTGGGTTGCATTTCGCTAGCCAACCCGGGGGTGTTCCAAAAGGCCTACGGGGCTGGAAGTTGCTTAACAGGACCAGAGCTTCCTGGCTGTACTCAGTGTTCTGGTACCGAAACGGGGGCTGAAGAAAGGTCCCTAGGAGTCTTGAAAAGCTTACTACCGTGAAACTAAAGCCGAACCGCGATGAAGGCCTCGTGGAGCTGCGGCACGCCTCCAGTTTGGCAAAGCAAATCAGGGCCTTACTTCGAGGCTCGTGCTCCCATTGTGTTTCACTTTAGGTATAGAGCAGAGCAGGATGAGCTTCCAAGTAGGAACTGGAAGCCAAAGGTTTCTTCCGGGCAAACTCATCTTCTTCTCAGAACCATGCCGACAGTGAGGAAAACCACGACAACAACAATGCTTTTCAGGTAGCGTCAAGTCCGCATCAATGGAGCTTTCAAACTGGGAAAAGAAGCCTTGTGCCATCACTCTCCCTTTTCCTTGTTGACAGGCTGCAGAAGTACATGTGGATTCCAACAACTCAAAGGAGACTCAAGTTACCTCCTGGGCTCTCCCCTGAATCACCCTTTCCTCCGGCCGCTATTGTGCGTGTAGTGAGCTGCCTAAAGGAGGAATGCTCGAGGTCCGCAAAGGGGCCTGTCAATCTTCCGAAAGCCTGCAGGGTTACACCAAGAACTGTGCTTATGTTTCCCTTGGAACGCACTCCGACAGTCTCCTTGAGGGATGGGTGATTCAGGTAAGAGGTGTTAGAAGGAAATATGAGCAGAGTGATCTCCTCACGTTAGCCCACCTCGGGCAAGGAGGCCGACTTCCTTGGAGGGCTGGAGATTCTAGACCTGTGTTCCTGAAGCTGCTGTAGAGCTGAGGAAATGTATCATTCCCAAGGAAGAGTGCAGTGTGTTGCCCCTCACTCGGCAAACACAGGGGTCCTCCAAAGGGCCTACGGGGCTGGATGTTGCTTAACAGGCCCAGGGCATCCTGGGGGTACCCAATATTCTGGAACGGAAACGGGTGCTGACGCGACAGTCCTAGGAGACCTGAAAAGCTTACTACCTTAAACTAAAGCAGAAGAGCCATTAAGGCCTCATGGAGTTGCTGCATGCCTTCCTTTCGGCAAGGGAAATCAGGGCCTTCCTTCGAGGCTAGTGCTCACGTTGACTTTCACTTTACGTATAGGGCAGAGCAGGACGAGCCTCCAAGTAGGAACTGGAAGCCCAAGGTTTCCTTCGCGAAAACTCATTTTCTTCTCTGAGCCATGCCGGCAGTGAGTAAAAGCCCGGTCACAACAATGCTTTTCAGGTAGCTTCGAGGCCGCATGAACGGAGCTTTCCAAATGGGAAAACAAGCCTTGTGCCATCAGTCTCCCATTTCTAGGTTGACACGCAGCCTAAGCACATGTCGACGCTAAACGTCCAAAGAGACTCGAGTTACTCACTGGGGCTTTCACTGAATCAAATTGGTTCTTCGACCGGTGTTCTGCGTGCAGTGAAGTGCCTAAAGAAAGGATGGGCGAGGGAGACTTAGGGTCCTGTTCATCTTCCACAGGCCTGCGGTGTTACACCAAGAACCGTGTTTGTGTTTTACTTGGAATGCAAGCCGACCACCTCCTTGAGGATGCGTGGCTCTAAGAGTGAAATCTGAAAAGGGATTAGAAAGAGAGTGTTTTTCTCTATGGAGTTCGGCTAGGGGAACGAGATTACATCCGTTGCATGTAGGACAGTCTGGAACTGTCTTCCTGAATCCTGTGTAAACCTGAGGTAATCTGGCTCTCCCAAGGAAGTGTGTAGTGGGTTGCATTTCGCTAGCCAACCCGGGGGTGTTCCAAAAGGCCTACGGGGCTGGAAGTTGCTTAACAGGACCAGAGCTTCCTGGCTGTACTCAGTGTTCTGGTACCGAAACGGGGGCTGAAGAAAGGTCCCTAGGAGTCTGGAAAAGCTTACTACCGTGAAACTAAAGCCGATCCGCCATGAGGGCCTCGTGGAGCTGTGGCACGCCTCCAGTTTGGCAAAGCAAATCAGGGCCTTACTTCGAGGCTCGTGCTCCCATTGTGTTTCACTTTAGGTATAGAGCAGAGCAGGATGAGCTTCCAAGTAGGAACTGGAAGCCAAAGGTTTCTTCCGGGCAAACTCATCTTCTTCTCAGAACCATGCCGACAGTGAGGAAAACCACGACAACAACAATGCTTTTCAGGTAGCGTCAAGTCCGCATCAATGGAGCTTTCAAACTGGGAAAAGAAGCCTTGTGCCATCACTCTCCCTTTTCCATGTTGACAGGCTGCAGAAGTACATGTGGATTCCAACAACTCAAAGGAGACTCAAGTTACCTCCTGGGCCCTCCCCTGAATCACCCTTTCCTCCGCCCGCTATTGTGCGTGTAGTGAGCTGCCTAAAGGAGGAATGCTCCAGGTCCGCAAAGGGGCCTGTCAATCTTCCGAAAGCCTGCAGGGTTACACCAAGAACTGTGCTTATGTTGCCGTTGGAACGCACTCCGACAGTCTCCTTGAGGGATGGGTGATTCAGGTAAGAGGTGTTAGAAGGAAATATGAGCAGAGTGATTTCCTCACGTTAGCCCACCTTGGGCAAGGAGGCCGACTTCCTTGGAGGGCTGGAGATTCTAGACCTGTGTTCCTGAAGCTGCTGTAGAGCTGAGGAAATGTATCATTCCCAAGGAAGAGTGCAGTGTGTTGCCCCTCACTCGGCAAACACAGGGGTCCTCCAAAGGGCCTACGGGGCTGGATGTTGCTTAACAGGCCCAGGGCATCCTGGGGGTACCCAATATTCTGGAACGGAAACGGGTGCTGACGCGACAGTCCTAGGAGACCTGAAAAGCTTACTACCTTAAACTAAAGCAGAAGAGCCATTAAGGCCTCATGGAGTTGCTGCATGCCTTCCTTTCGGCAAGGGAAATCAGGGCCTTCCTTCGAGGCTAGTGCTCACGTTGACTTTCACTTTACGTATAGGGCAGAGCAGGACGAGCCTCCAAGTAGGAACTGGAAGCCCAAGGTTTCCTTCGCGAAAACTCATTTTCTTCTCTGAGCCATGCCGGCAGTGAGTAAAAGCCCGGTCACAACAATGCTTTTCAGGTAGCTTCGAGGCCACATGAACGGAGCTTTCCAAATGGGAAAACAAGCCTTGTGCCATCAGTCTCCCATTTCTAGGTTGACACGCAGCCTAAGCACATGTCGACGCTAAACGTCCAAAGAGACTCGAGTTACTCACTGGGGCTTTCACTGAATCAAATTGGTTCTTCGACCGGTGTTCTGCGTGCAGTGAAGTGCCTAAACAAAGGATGGGCGAGGGAGACTTAGGGTCCTGTTCATCTTCCACAGGCCTGCGGTGTTACACCAAGAACCGTGTTTGTGTTTTACTTGGAATGCAAGCCGACCACCTCCTTGAGGATGCGTGGCTCTAAGAGTGAAATCTGAAAAGGGATTAGACAGAGAGTGTTTTTCTGTATGGAGTTCGGCTAGGGGAACGAGATTACATCCGTTGCATGTAGGACAGTCTGGAACTGTCTTCCTGAATCCTGTGTAAACCTGAGGTAATCTGGCTCTCCCAAGGAAGTGTGCAGTGGGTTGCATTTCGCTAGCCAACCCGGGGGTGTTCCAAAAGGCCTACGGGGCTGGAAGTTGCTTAACAGGACCAGAGCTTCCTGGCTGTACTCAGTGTTCTGGTACCGAAACGGGGGCTGAAGAAAGGTCCCTAGGAGTCTTGAAAAGCTTACTACCGTGAAACTAAAGCCGAACCGCCATGAAGGCCTCGTGGAGCTGTGGCACGCCTCCAGTTTGGCAAAGCAAATCAGGGCCTTACTTCGAGGCTCGTGCTCCCATTGTGTTTCACTTTAGGTATAGAGCAGAGCAGGATGAGCTTCCAAGTAGGAACTGGAAGCCAAAGGTTTCTTCCGGGCAAACTCATCTTCTTCTCAGAACCATGCCGACAGTGAGGAAAACCACGACAACAACAATGCTTTTCAGGTAGCGTCAAGTCCGCATCAATGGAGCTTTCAAACTGGGAAAAGAAGCCTTGTGCCATCACTCTCCCTTTTCCATGTTGACAGGCTGCAGAAGTACATGTGGATTCCAACAACTCAAAGGAGACTCAAGTTACCTCCTGGGCCCTCCCCTGAATCACCCTTTCCTCCGCCCGCTATTGTGCGTGTAGTGAGCTGCCTAAAGGAGGAATGCTCCAGGTCCGCAAAGGGGCCTGTCAATCTTCCGAAAGCCTGCAGGGTTACACCAAGAACTGTGCTTATGTTGCCGTTGGAACGCACTCCGACAGTCTCCTTGAGGGATGGGTGATTCAGGTAAGAGGTGTTAGAAGGAAATATGAGCAGAGTGATTTCCTCACGTTAGCCCACCTCGGGCAAGGAGGCCGACTTCCTTGGAGGGCTGGAGATTCTAGACCTGTGTTCCTGAAGCTGCTGTAGAGCTGAGGAAATGTATCATTCCCAAGGAAGAGTGCAGTGTGTTGCCCCTCACTCGGCAAACACAGGGGTCCTCCAAAGGGCCTACGGGGCTGGATGTTGCTTAACAGGCCCAGGGCATCCTGGGGGTACCCAATATTCTGGAACGGAAACGGGTGCTGACGCGACAGTCCTAGGAGACCTGAAAAGCTTACTACCTTAAACTAAAGCAGAAGAGCCATTAAGGCCTCATGGAGTTGCTGCATGCCTTCCTTTCGGCAAGGGAAATCAGGGCCTTCCTTCGAGGCTAGTGCTCACGTTGACTTTCACTTTACGTATAGGGCAGAGCAGGACGAGCCTCCAAGTAGGAACTGGAAGCCCAAGGTTTCCTTCGCGAAAACTCATTTTCTTCTCTGAGCCATGCCGGCAGTGAGTAAAAGCCCGGTCACAACAATGCTTTTCAGGTAGCTTCGAGGCCGCATGAACGGAGCTTTCCAAATGGGAAAACAAGCCTTGTGCCATCAGTCTCCCATTTCTAGGTTGACACGCAGCCTAAGCACATGTCGACGCTAAACGTCCAAAGAGACTCGAGTTACTCACTGGGGCTTTCACTGAATCAAATTGGTTCTTCGACCGGTGTTCTGCGTGCAGTGAAGTGCCTAAACAAAGGATGGGCGAGGGAGACTTAGGGTCCTGTTCATCTTCCACAGGCCTGCGGTGTTACACCAAGAACCGTGTTTGTGTTTTACTTGGAATGCAAGCCGACCACCTCCTTGAGGATGCGTGGCTCTAAGAGTGAAATCTGAAAAGGGATTAGAAAGAGAGTGTTTTTCTCTATGGAGTTCGGCTAGGGGAACGAGATTACATCCGTTGCATGTAGGACAGTCTGGAACTGTCTTCCTGAATCCTGTGTAAACCTGAGGTAATCTGGCTCTCCCAAGGAAGTGTGCAGTGGGTTGCATTTCGCTAGCCAACCCGGGGGTGTTCCAAAAGGCCTACGGGGCTGGAAGTTGCTTAACAGGACCAGAGCTTCCTGGCTGTACTCAGTGTTCTGGTACCGAAACGGGGGCTGAAGAAAGGTCCCTAGGAGTCTTGAAAAGCTTACTACCGTGAAACTAAAGCCGAACAGCGATGAAGGCCTCGTGGAGCTGCGGCACGCCTCCAGTTTGGCAAAGCAAATCAGGGCCTTACTTCGAGGCTCGTGCTCCCATTGTGTTTCACTTTAGGTATAGAGCAGAGCAGGATGAGCTTCCAAGTAGGAACTGGAAGCCAAAGGTTTCTTCCGGGCAAACTCATCTTCTTCTCAGAACCATGCCGACAGTGAGGAAAACCACGACAACAACAATGCTTTTCAGGTAGCGTCAAGTCCGCATCAATTGAGCTTTCAAACTGGGAAAAGAAGCCTTGTGCCATCACTCTCCCTTTTCCTTGTTGACAGGCTGCAGAAGTACATGTGGATTCCAACAACTCAAAGGAGACTCAAGTTACCTCCTGGGCCCTCCCCTGAATCACCCTTTCCTCCGCCCGCTATTGTGCGTGTAGTGAGCTGCCTAAAGGAGGAATGCTCGAGGTCCGCAAAGGGGCCTGTGAATCTTCCGAAAGCCTGCAGGGTTACACCAAGAACTGTGCTTATGTTGCCGTTGGAACGCACTCCGACAGTCTCCTTGAGGGATGGGTGATTCAGGTAAGAGGTGTTAGAAGGAAATATGAGCAGAGTGATCTCCTCACGTTAGCCCACCTCGGGCAAGGAGGCCGACTTCCTTGGAGGGCTGGAGATTCTAGACCTGTGTTCCTGAAGCTGCTGTAGAGCTGAGGAAATGTATCATTCCCAAGGAAGAGTGCAGTGTGTTGCCCCTCACTCGGCAAACACAGGGGTCCTCCAAAGGGCCTACGGGGCTGGATGTTGCTTAACAGGCCCAGGGCATCCTGGGGGTACCCAATATTCTGGAACGGAAACGGGTGCTGATGCGACAGTCCTAGGAGACCTGAAAAGCTTACTACCTTAAACTAAAGCAGAAGAGCCATTAAGGCCTCATGGAGTTGCTGCATGCCTTCCTTTCGGCAAGGGAAATCAGGGCCTTCCTTCGAGGCTAGTGCTCACATTGACTTTCACTTTACGTATAAGGGCAGAGCAGGACGAGCCTCCAAGTAGGAACTGGAAGCCCAAGGTTTCCTTCGCGAAAACTCATTTTCTTCTCTGAGCCATGGGGGCAGTGAGTAAAAGCCCGGTCACAACAAAGCATTTCAGGTAGCTTCGAGGCCGCATGAACGGAGCTTTCCAAATGGGAAAACAAGCCTTGTGCCATCAGTCTCCCATTTCTAGGTTGACACGCAGCCTAAGCACATGTCGACGCTAAACGTCCAAAGAGAGTCAAGTTACTCACTGGGGCTTTCACTGAATCAAATTGGTTCTTCGACCGGTGTTCTGCGTGCAGTGAAGTGCCTAAAGAAAGGATGGGCGAGGGAGACTTAGGGTCCTGTTCATCTTCCACAGGCCTGCGGTGTTACACCAAGAACCGTGTTTGTGTTTTACTTGGAATGCAAGCCGACCACCTCCTTGAGGATGCGTGGCTCTAAGAGTGAAATCTGAAAAGGGATTAGAAAGAGAGTGTTTTTCTCTATGGAGTTCGGCTAGGGGAACGAGATTACATCCGTTGCATGTAGGACAGTCTGGAACTGTCTTCCTGAATCCTGTGTAAACCTGAGGTAATCTGGCTCTCCCAAGGAAGTGTGCAGTGGGTTGCATTTCGCTAGCCAACCCGGGGGTGTTCCAAAAGTCCTACGGGGCTGGAAGTTGCTTAACAGGACCAGAGCTTCCTGGCTGTACTCAGTGTTCTGGTACCGAAACGGGGGCTGAAGAAAGGTCCCTAGGAGTCTTGAAAAGCTTACTACCGTGAAACTAAAGCCGAACCGCGATGAAGGCCTCGTGGAGCTGCGGCACGCCTCCAGTTTGGCAAAGCAAATCAGGGCCTTACTTCGAGGCTCGTGCTCCCATTGTGTTTCACTTTAGGTATAGAGCAGAGCAGGATGAGCTTCCAAGTAGGAACTGGAAGCCAAAGGTTTCTTCCGGGCAAACTCATCTTCTTCTCAGAACCATGCCGACAGTGAGGAAAACCACGACAACAACAATGCTTTTCAGGTAGCGTCAAGTCCGCATCAATGGAGCTTTCAAACTGGGAAAAGAAGCCTTGTGCCATCACTCTCCCTTTTCCATGTTGACAGGCTGCAGAAGTTATTGTGGATTCCAACAACTCAAAGGAGACTCAAGTTACCTCCTGGGCCCGCCCCTGAATCACCCTTTCCTCCGCCCGCTATTGTGCGTGTAGTGAGCTGCCTAAAGGAGGAATGCTCGAGGTCCGCAAAGGGGCCTGTCAATCTTCCGAAAGCCTGCAGGGTTACACCAAGAACTGTGCTTATGTTGCCGTTGGAACGCACTCCGACAGTCTCCTTGAGGGATGGGTGATTCAGGTAAGAGGTGTTAGAAGGAAATATGAGCAGAGTGATTTCCTCACGTTAGCCCACCTCGGGCAAGGAGGCCGACTTCCTTGGAGGGCTGGAGATTCTAGACCTGTGTTCCTGAAGCTGCTGTAGAGCTGAGGAAATGTATCATTCCCAAGGAAGAGTGCAGTGTGTTGCCCCTCACTCGGCAAACACAGGGGTCCTCCAAAGGGCCTACGGGGCTGGATGTTGCTTAAGAGGCCCAGGGCATCCTGGGGGTACCCAATATTCTGGAACGGAAACGGGTGCTGACGCGACAGTCCTAGGAGACCTGAAAAGCTTACTACCTTAAACTAAAGCAGAAGAGCCATTAAGGCCTCATGGAGTTGCTGCATGCCTTCCTTTCGGCAAGGGAAATCAGGGCCTTCCTTCGAGGCTAGTGCTCACGTTGACTTTCACTTTACGTATAGGGCAGAGCAGGACGAGCCTCCAAGTAGGAACTGGAAGCCCAAGGTTTCCTTCGCGAAAACTCATTTTCTTCTCTGAGCCATGCCGGCAGTGAGTAAAAGCCCGGTCACAACAATGCTTTTCAGGTAGCTTCGAGGCCGCATGAATGGATCTTTCCAAATGGGAAAACAAGCCTTGTGCCATCAGTCTCCCATTTCTAGGTTGACACGCAGCCTAAGCACATGTCGACGCTAAACGTCCAAAGAGACTCGAGTTACTCACTGGGGCTTTCACTGAATCAAATTGGTTCTTCGACCGGTGTTCTGCGTGCAGTGAAGTGCCTAAACAAAGGATGGGCGAGGGAGACTTAGGGTCCTGTTCATCTTCCACAGGCCTGCGGTGTTACACCAAGAACCGTGTTTGTGTTTTACTTGGAATGCAAGCCGAACACCTCCTTGAGGATGCGTGGCTCTAAGAGTGAAATCTGAAAAGGGATTAGACAGAGAGTGTTTTTCTGTATGGAGTTCGGCTAGGGGAACGAGATTACATCCGTTGCATGTAGGACAGTCTGGAACTGTCTTCCTGAATCCTGTGTAAACCTGAGGTAATCTGGCTCTCCCAAGGAAGTGTGTAGTGGGTTGCATTTCGCTAGCCAACCCGGGGGTGTTCCAAAAGGCCTACGGGGCTGGAAGTTGCTTAACAGGACCAGAGCTTCCTGGCTGTACTCAGTGTTCTGGTACCGAAACGGGGGCTGAAGAAAGGTCCCTAGGAGTCTTGAAAAGCTTACTACCGTGAAACTAAAGCCGAACCGCCATGAAGGCCTCGTGGAGCTGCGGCACGCCTCCAGTTTGGCAAAGCAAATCAGGGCCTTACTTCGAGGCTCGTGCTCCCATTGTGTTTCACTTTAGGTATAGAGCAGAGCAGGATGAGCTTCCAAGTAGGAACTGGAAGCCAAAGGTTTCTTCCGGGCAAACTCATCTTCTTCTCAGAACCATGCCGACAGTGAGGAAAACCACGACAACAACAATGCTTTTCAGGTAGCGTCAAGTCCGCATCAATGGAGCTTTCAAACTGGGAAAAGAAGCCTTGTGCCATCACTCTCCCTTTTCCATGTTGACAGGCTGCAGAAGTACATGTGGATTCCAACAACTCAAAGGAGACTCAAGTTACCTCCTGGGCTCTCCCCTGAATCACCCTTTCCTCCGCCCGCTATTGTGCGTGTAGTGAGCTGCCTAAAGGAGGAATGCTCGAGGTCCGCAAAGGGGCCTGTCAATCTTCCGAAAGCCTGCAGGGTTACACCAAGAACTGTGCTTATGTTTCCCTTGGAACGCACTCCGACAGTCTCTTTGAGGGATGGGTGATTCAGGTAAGAGGTGTTAGAAGGAAATATGAGCAGAGTGATCTCCTCACGTTAGCCCACCTCGGGCAAGGAGGCCGACTTCCTTGGAGGGCTGGAGATTCTAGACCTGTGTTCCTGAAGCTGCTGTAGAGCTGAGGAAATGTATCATTCCCAAGGAAGAGTGCAGTGTGTTGCCCCTCACTCGGCAAACACAGGGGTCCTCCAAAGGGCCTACGGGGCTGGATGTTGCTTAACAGGCCCAGGGCATCCTGGGGGTACCCAATATTCTGGAACGGAAACGGGTGCTGACGCGACAGTCCTAGGAGACCTGAAAAGCTTACTACCTTAAACTAAAGCAGAAGAGCCATTAAGGCCTCATGGAGTTGCTGCATGCCTTCCTTTCGGCAAGGGAAATCAGGGCCTTCCTTCGAGGCTAGTGCTCACGTTGACTTTCACTTTACGTATAGGGCAGAGCAGGACGAGCCTCCAAGTAGGAACTGGAAGCCCAAGGTTTCCTTCGCGAAAACTCATTTTCTTCTCTGAGCCATGCCGGCAGTGAGTAAAAGCCCGGTCACAACAATGCTTTTCAGGTAGCTTCGAGGCCGCATGAACGGAGCTTTCCAAATGGGAAAACAAGCCTTGTGCCATCAGTCTCCCATTTCTAGGTTGACACGCAGCCTAAGCACATGTCGACGCTAAACGTCCAAAGAGACTCGAGTTACTCACTGGGGCTTTCACTGAATCAAATTGGTTCTTCGACCGGTGTTCTGCGTGCAGTGAAGTGCCTAAACAAAGGATGGGCGAGGGAGACTTAGGGTCCTGTTCATCTTCCACAGGCCTGCGGTGTTACACCAAGAACCGTGTTTGTGTTTTACTTGGAATGCAAGCCGACCACCTCCTTGAGGATGCGTGGCTCTAAGAGTGAAATCTGAAAAGGGATTAGAAAGAGAGTGTTTTTCTCTATGGAGTTCGGCTAGGGGAACGAGATTACATCCGTTGCATGTAGGACAGTCTGGAACTGTCTTCCTGAATCCTGTGTAAACCTGAGGTAATCTGGCTCTCCCAAGGAAGTGTGTAGTGGGTTGCATTTCGCTAGCCAACCCGGGGGTGTTCCAAAAGGCCTACGGGGCTGGAAGTTGCTTAACAGGACCAGAGCTTCCTGGCTGTACTCAGTGTTCTGGTACCGAAACGGGGGCTGAAGAAAGGTCCCTAGGAGTCTTGAAAAGCTTACTACCGTGAAACTAAAGCCGATCCGCCATGAGGGCCTCGTGGAGCTGCGGCACGCCTCCAGTTTGGCAAAGCAAATCAGGGCCTTACTTCGAGGCTCGTGCTCCCATTGTGTTTCACTTTAGGTATAGAGCAGAGCAGGATGAGCTTCCAAGTAGGAACTGGAAGCCAAAGGTTTCTTCCGGGCAAACTCATCTTCTTCTCAGAACCATGCCGACAGTGAGGAAAACCACGACAACAACAATGCTTTTCAGGTAGCGTCAAGTCCGCATCAATGGAGCTTTCAAACTGGGAAAAGAAGCCTTGTGCCATCACTCTCCCTTTTCCATGTTGACAGGCTGCAGAAGTACATGTGGATTCCAACAACTCAAAGGAGACTCAAGTTACCTCCTGGGCTCTCCCCTGAATCACCCTTTCCTCCGCCCGCTATTGTGCGTGTAGTGAGCTGCCTAAAGGAGGAATGCTCGAGGTCCGCAAAGGGGCCTGTCAATCTTCCGAAAGCCTGCAGGGTTACACCAAGAACTGTGCTTATGTTTCCCTTGGAACGCACTCCGACAGTCTCCTTGAGGGATGGGTGATTCAGGTAAGAGGTGTTAGAAGGAAATATGAGCAGAGTGATCTCCTCACGTTAGCCCACCTCGGGCAAGGAGGCCGACTTCCTTGGAGGGCTGGAGATTCTAGACCTGTGTTCCTGAAGCTGCTGTAGAGCTGAGGAAATGTATCATTCCCAAGGAAGAGTGCAGTGTGTTGCCCCTCACTCGGCAAACACAGGGGTCCTCCAAAGGGCCTACGGGGCTGGATGTTGCTTAACAGGCCCAGGGCATCCTGGGGGTACCCAATATTCTGGAACGGAAACGGGTGCTGACGCGACAGTCCTAGGAGACCTGAAAAGCTTACTACCTTAAACTAAAGCAGAAGAGCCATTAAGGCCTCATGGAGTTGCTGCATGCCTTCCTTTCGGCAAGGGAAATCAGGGCCTTCCTTCGAGGCTAGTGCTCACGTTGACTTTCACTTTACGTATAGGGCAGAGCAGGACGAGCCTCCAAGTAGGAACTGGAAGCCCAAGGTTTCCTTCGCGAAAACTCATTTTCTTCTCTGAGCCATGCCGGCAGTGAGTAAAAGCCCGGTCACAACAATGCTTTTCAGGTAGCTTCGAGGCCGCATGAACGGAGCTTTCCAAATGGGAAAACAAGCCTTGTGCCATCAGTCTCCCATTTCTAGGTTGACACGCAGCCTAAGCACATGTCGACGCTAAACGTCCAAAGAGACTCGAGTTACTCACTGGGGCTTTCACTGAATCAAATTGGTTCTTCGACCGGTGTTCTGCGTGCAGTGAAGTGCCTAAACAAAGGATGGGCGAGGGAGACTTAGGGTCCTGTTCATCTTCCACAGGCCTGCGGTGTTACACCAAGAACCGTGTTTGTGTTTTACTTGGAATGCAAGCCGACCACCTCCTTGAGGATGCGTGGCTCTAAGAGTGAAATCTGAAAAGGGATTAGAAAGAGAGTGTTTTTCTCTATGGAGTTCGGCTAGGGGAACGAGATTACATCCGTTGCATGTAGGACAGTCTGGAACTGTCTTCCTGAATCCTGTGTAAACCTGAGGTAATCTGGCTCTCCCAAGGAAGTGTGTAGTGGGTTGCATTTCGCTAGCCAACCCGGGGGTGTTCCAAAAGGCCTACGGGGCTGGAAGTTGCTTAACAGGACCAGAGCTTCCTGGCTGTACTCAGTGTTCTGGTACCGAAACGGGGGCTGAAGAAAGGTCCCTAGGAGTCTTGAAAAGCTTACTACCGTGAAACTAAAGCCGATCCGCCATGAGGGCCTCGTGGAGCTGCGGCACGCCTCCAGTTTGGCAAAGCAAATCAGGGCCTTACTTCGAGGCTCGTGCTCCCATTGTGTTTCACTTTAGGTATAGAGCAGAGCAGGATGAGCTTCCAAGTAGGAACTGGAAGCCAAAGGTTTCTTCCGGGCAAACTCATCTTCTTCTCAGAACCATGCCGACAGTGAGGAAAACCACGACAACAACAATGCTTTTCAGGTAGCGTCAAGTCCGCATCAATGGAGCTTTCAAACTGGGAAAAGAAGCCTTGTGCCATCACTCTCCCTTTTCCATGTTGACAGGCTGCAGAAGTACATGTGGATTCCAACAACTCAAAGGAGACTCAAGTTACCTCCTGGGCCCTCCCCTGAATCACCCTTTCCTCCGCCCGCTATTGTGCGTGTAGTGAGCTGCCTAAAGGAGGAATGCTCGAGGTCCGCAAAGGGGCCTGTCAATCTTCCGAAAGCCTGCAGGGTTACACCAAGAACTGTACTTATGTTGCCGTTGGAACGCACTCCGACAGTCTCCTTGAGGGAAGGGTGATTCAGGTAAGAGGTGTTAGAAGGAAATATGAGCAGAGTGATTTCCTCACGTTAGCCCACCTCGGGCAAGGAGGCCGACTTCCTTGGAGGGCTGGAGATTCTAGACCTGTGTTCCTGAAGCTGCTGTAGAGCTGAGGAAATGTATCATTCCCAAGGAAGAGTGCAGTGTGTTGCCCCTCACTCGGCAAACACAGGGGTCCTCCAAAGGGCCTACGGGGCTGGATGTTGCTTAACAGGCCCAGGGCATCCTGGGGGTACCCAATATTCTGGAACGGAAACGGGTGCTGACGCGACAGTCCTAGGAGACCTGAAAAGCTTACTACCTTAAACTAAAGCAGAAGAGCCATTAAGGCCTCATGGAGTTGCTGCATGCCTTCCTTTCGGCAAGGGAAATCAGGGCCTTCCTTCGAGGCTAGTGCTCACGTTGACTTTCACTTTACGTATAGGGCAGAGCAGGACGAGCCTCCAAGTAGGAACTGGAAGCCCAAGGTTTCCTTCGCGAAAACTCATTTTCTTCTCTGAGCCATGCCGGCAGTGAGTAAAAGCCCGGTCACAACAATGCTTTTCAGGTAGCTTCGAGGCCGCATGAACGGAGCTTTCCAAATGGGAAAACAAGCCTTGTGCCATCAGTCTCCCATTTCTAGGTTGACACGCAGCCTAAGCACATGTCGACGCTAAACGTCCAAAGAGACTCGAGTTACTCACTGGGGCTTTCACTGAATCAAATTGGTTCTTCGACCGGTGTTCTGCGTGCAGTGAAGTGCCTAAAGAAAGGATGGGCGAGGGAGACTTAGGGTCCTGTTCATCTTCCACAGGCCTGCGGTGTTACACCAAGAACCGTGTTTGTGTTTTACTTGGAATGCAAGCCGACCACCTCCTTGAGGATGCGTGGCTCTAAGAGTGAAATCTGAAAAGGGATTAGACAGAGAGTGTTTTTCTGTATGGAGTTCGGCTAGGGGAACGAGATTACATCCGTTGCATGTAGGACAGTCTGGAACTGTCTTCCTGAATCCTGTGTAAACCTGAGGTAATCTGGCTCTCCCAAGGAAGTGTGCAGTGGGTTGCATTTCGCTAGCCAACCCGGGGGTGTTCCAAAAGGCCTACGGGGCTGGAAGTTGCTTAACAGGACCAGAGCTTCCTGGCTGTACTCAGTGTTCTGGTACCGAAACGGGGGCTGAAGAAAGGTCCCTAGGAGTCTTGAAAAGCTTACTACCGTGAAAGTAAAGCCGAACCGCGATGAAGGCCTCGTGGAGCTGCGGCACGCCTCCAGTTTGGCAAAGCAAATCAGGGCCTTACTTCGAGGCTCGTGCTCCCATTGTGTTTCACTTTCGGTATAGAGCAGAGCAGGATGAGCTTCCAAGTAGGAACTGGAAGCCAAAGGTTTCTTCCGGGCAAACTCATCTTCTTCTCAGAACCATGCCGACAGTGAGGAAAACCACGACAACAACAATGCTTTTCAGGTAGCGTCAAGTCCGCATCAATGGAGCTTTCAAACTGGGAAAAGAAGCCTTGTGCCATCACTCTCCCTTTTCCTTGTTGACAGGCTGCAGAAGTACATGTGGATTCCAACAACTCAAAGGAGACTCAAGTTACCTCCTGGGCTCTCCCCTGAATCACCCTTTCCTCCGGCCGCTATTGTGCGTGTAGTGAGCTGCCTAAAGGAGGAATGCTCGAGGTCCGCAAAGGGGCCTGTCAATCTTCCGAAAGCCTGCAGGGTTACACCAAGAACTGTGCTTATGTTTCCCTTGGAACGCACTCCGACAGTCTCCTTGAGGGATGGGTGATTCAGGTAAGAGGTGTTAGAAGGAAATATGAGCAGAGTGATCTCCTCACGTTAGCCCACCTCGGGCAAGGAGGCCGACTTCCTTGGAGGGCTGGAGATTCTAGACCTGTGTTCCTGAAGCTGCTGTAGAGCTGAGGAAATGTATCATTCCCAAGGAAGAGTGCAGTGTGTTGCCCCTCACTCGGCAAACACAGGGGTCCTCCAAAGGGCCTACGGGGCTGGATGTTGCTTAACAGGCCCAGGGCATCCTGGGGGTACCCAATATTCTGGAACGGAAACGGGTGCTGACGCGACAGTCCTAGGAGACCTGAAAAGCTTACTACCTTAAACTAAAGCAGAAGAGCCATTAAGGCCTCATGGAGTTGCTGCATGCCTTCCTTTCGGCAAGGGAAATCAGGGCCTTCCTTCGAGGCTAGTGCTCACGTTGACTTTCACTTTACGTATAGGGCAGAGCAGGACGAGCCTCCAAGTAGGAACTGGAAGCCCAAGGTTTCCTTCGCGAAAACTCATTTTCTTCTCTGAGCCATGCCGGCAGTGAGTAAAAGCCCGGTCACAACAATGCTTTTCAGGTAGCTTCGAGGCCGCATGAACGGAGCTTTCCAAATGGGAAAACAAGCCTTGTGCCATCAGTCTCCCATTTCTAGGTTGACACGCAGCCTAAGCACATGTCGACGCTAAACGTCCAAAGAGACTCGAGTTACTCACTGGGGCTTTCACTGAATCAAATTGGTTCTTCGACCGGTGTTCTGCGTGCAGTGAAGTGCCTAAAGAAAGGATGGGCGAGGGAGACTTAGGGTCCTGTTCATCTTCCACAGGCCTGCGGTGTTACACCAAGAACCGTGTTTGTGTTTTACTTGGAATGCAAGCCGACCACCTCCTTGAGGATGCGTGGCTCTAAGAGTGAAATCTGAAAAGGGATTAGAAAGAGAGTGTTTTTCTCTATGGAGTTCGGCTAGGGGAACGAGATTACATCCGTTGCATGTAGGACAGTCTGGAACTGTCTTCCTGAATCCTGTGTAAACCTGAGGTAATCTGGCTCTCCCAAGGAAGTGTGCAGTGGGTTGCATTTCGCTAGCCAACCCGGGGGTGTTCCAAAAGGCCTACGGGGCTGGAAGTTGCTTAACAGGACCAGAGCTTCCTGGCTGTACTCAGTGTTCTGGTACCGAAACGGGGGCTGAAGAAAGGTCCCTAGGAGTCTTGAAAAGCTTACTACCGTGAAACTAAAGCCGAACCGCCATGAAGGCCTCGTGGAGCTGCGGCACGCCTCCAGTTTGGCAAAGCAAATCAGGGCCTTACTTCGAGGCTCGTGCTCCCATTGTGTTTCACTTTAGGTATAGAGCAGAGCAGGATGAGCTTCCAAGTAGGAACTGGAAGCCAAAGGTTTCTTCCGGGCAAACTCATCTTCTTCTCAGAACCATGCCGACAGTGAGGAAAACCACGACAACAACAATGCTTTTCAGGTAGCGTCAAGTCCGCATCAATGGAGCTTTCAAACTGGGAAAAGAAGCCTTGTGCCATCACTCTCCCTTTTCCATGTTGACAGGCTGCAGAAGTACATGTGGATTCCAACAACTCAAAGGAGACTCAAGTTACCTCCTGGGCCCTCCCCTGAATCACCCTTTCCTCCGCCCGCTATTGTGCGTGTAGTGAGCTGCCTAAAGGAGGAATGCTCCAGGTCCGCAAAGGGGCCTGTCAATCTTCCGAAAGCCTGCAGGGTTACACCAAGAACTGTGCTTATGTTGCCGTTGGAACGCACTCCGACAGTCTCCTTGAGGGATGGGTGATTCAGGTAAGAGGTGTTAGAAGGAAATATGAGCAGAGTGATCTCCTCACGTTAGCCCACCTCGGGCAAGGAGGCCGACTTCCTTGGAGGGCTGGAGATTCTAGACCTGTGTTCCTGAAGCTGCTGTAGAGCTGAGGAAATGTATCATTCCCAAGGAAGAGTGCAGTGTGTTGCCCCTCACTCGGCAAACACAGGGGTCCTCCAAAGGGCCTACGGGGCTGGATGTTGCTTAACAGGCCCAGGGCATCCTGGGGGTACCCAATATTCTGGAACGGAAACGGGTGCTGACGCGACAGTCCTAGGAGACCTGAAAAGCTTACTACCTTAAACTAAAGCAGAAGAGCCATTAAGGCCTCATGGAGTTGCTGCATGCCTTCCTTTCGGCAAGGGAAATCAGGGCCTTCCTTCGAGGCTAGTGCTCACGTTGACTTTCACTTTACGTATAGGGCAGAGCAGGACGAGCCTCCAAGTAGGAACTGGAAGCCCAAGGTTTCCTTCGCGAAAACTCATTTTCTTCTCTGAGCCATGCCGGCAGTGAGTAAAAGCCCGGTCACAACAATGCTTTTCAGGTAGCTTCGAGGCCGCATGAACGGAGCTTTCCAAATGGGAAAACAAGCCTTGTGCCATCAGTCTCCCATTTCTAGGTTGACACGCAGCCTAAGCACATGTCGACGCTAAACGTCCAAAGAGACTCGAGTTACTCACTGGGGCTTTCACTGAATCAAATTGGTTCTTCGACCGGTGTTCTGCGTGCAGTGAAGTGCCTAAAGAAAGGATGGGCGAGGGAGACTTAGGGTCCTGTTCATCTTCCACAGGCCTGCGGTGTTACACCAAGAACCGTGTTTGTGTTTTACTTGGAATGCAAGCCGACCACCTCCTTGAGGATGCGTGGCTCTAAGAGTGAAATCTGAAAAGGGATTAGAAAGAGAGTGTTTTTCTCTATGGAGTTCGGCTAGGGGAACGAGATTACATCCGTTGCATGTAGGACAGTCTGGAACTGTCTTCCTGAATCCTGTGTAAACCTGAGGTAATCTGGCTCTCCCAAGGAAGTGTGCAGTGGGTTGCATTTCGCTAGCCAACCCGGGGGTGTTCCAAAAGGCCTACGGGGCTGGAAGTTGCTTAACAGGACCAGAGCTTCCTGGCTGTACTCAGTGTTCTGGTACCGAAACGGGGGCTGAAGAAAGGTCCCTAGGAGTCTTGAAAAGCTTACTACCGTGAAACTAAAGCCGAACCGCCATGAAGGCCTCGTGGAGCTGCGGCACGCCTCCAGTTTGGCAAAGCAAATCAGGGCCTTACTTCGAGGCTCGTGCTCCCATTGTGTTTCACTTTAGGTATAGAGCAGAGCAGGATGAGCTTCCAAGTAGGAACTGGAAGCCAAAGGTTTCTTCCGGGCAAACTCATCTTCTTCTCAGAACCATGCCGACAGTGAGGAAAACCACGACAACAACAATGCTTTTCAGGTAGCGTCAAGTCCGCATCAATGGAGCTTTCAAACTGGGAAAAGAAGCCTTGTGCCATCACTCTCCCTTTTCCATGTTGACAGGCTGCAGAAGTACATGTGGATTCCAACAACTCAAAGGAGACTCAAGTTACCTCCTGGGCCCTCCCCTGAATCACCCTTTCCTCCGCCCGCTATTGTGCGTGTAGTGAGCTGCCTAAAGGAGGAATGCTCCAGGTCCGCAAAGGGGCCTGTCAATCTTCCGAAAGCCTGCAGGGTTACACCAAGAACTGTGCTTATGTTTCCCTTGGAACGCACTCCGACAGTCTCCTTGAGGGATTGGTGATTCAGGTAAGAGGTGTTAGAAGGAAATATGAGCAGAGTGATCTCCTCACGTTAGCCCACCTCGGGCAAGGAGGCCGACTTCCTTGGAGGGCTGGAGATTCTAGACCTGTGTTCCTGAAGCTGCTGTAGAGCTGAGGAAATGTATCATTCCCAAGGAAGAGTGCAGTGTGTTGCCCCTCACTCGGCAAACACAGGGGTCCTCCAAAGGGCCTACGGGGCTGGATGTTGCTTAACAGGCCCAGGGCATCCTGGGGGTACCCAATATTCTGGAACGGAAACGGGTGCTGACGCGACAGTCCTAGGAGACCTGAAAAGCTTACTACCTTAAACTAAAGCAGAAGAGCCATTAAGGCCTCATGGAGTTGCTGCATGCCTTCCTTTCGGCAAGGGAAATCAGGGCCTTCCTTCGAGGCTAGTGCTCACGTTGACTTTCACTTTACGTATAGGGCAGAGCAGGACGAGCCTCCAAGTAGGAACTGGAAGCCCAAGGTTTCCTTCGCGAAAACTCATTTTCTTCTCTGAGCCATGCCGGCAGTGAGTAAAAGCCCGGTCACAACAATGCTTTTCAGGTAGCTTCGAGGCCGCATGAACGGAGCTTTCCAAATGGGAAAACAAGCCTTGTGCCATCAGTCTCCCATTTCTAGGTTGACACGCAGCCTAAGCACATGTCGACGCTAAACGTCCAAAGAGACTCGAGTTACTCACTGGGGCTTTCACTGAATCAAATTGGTTCTTCGACCGGTGTTCTGCGTGCAGTGAAGTGCCTAAAGAAAGGATGGGCGAGGGAGACTTAGGGTCCTGTTCATCTTCCACAGGCCTGCGGTGTTACACCAAGAACCGTGTTTGTGTTTTACTTGGAATGCAAGCCGACCACCTCCTTGAGGATGCGTGGCTCTAAGAGTGAAATCTGAAAAGGGATTAGAAAGAGAGTGTTTTTCTCTATGGAGTTCGGCTAGGGGAACGAGATTACATCCGTTGCATGTAGGACAGTCTGGAACTGTCTTCCTGAATCCTGTGTAAACCTGAGGTAATCTGGCTCTCCCAAGGAAGTGTGTAGTGGGTTGCATTTCGCTAGCCAACCCGGGGGTGTTCCAAAAGGCCTACGGGGCTGGAAGTTGCTTAACAGGACCAGAGCTTCCTGGCTGTACTCAGTGTTCTGGTACCGAAACGGGGGCTGAAGAAAGGTCCCTAGGAGTCTGGAAAAGCTTACTACCGTGAAACTAAAGCCGATCCGCCATGAGGGCCTCGTGGAGCTGTGGCACGCCTCCAGTTTGGCAAAGCAAATCAGGGCCTTACTTCGAGGCTCGTGCTCCCATTGTGTTTCACTTTCGGTATAGAGCAGAGCAGGATGAGCTTCCAAGTAGGAACTGGAAGCCAAAGGTTTCTTCCGGGCAAACTCATCTTCTTCTCAGAACCATGCCGACAGTGAGGAAAACCACGACAACAACAATGCTTTTCAGGTAGCGTCAAGTCCGCATCAATGGAGCTTTCAAACTGGGAAAAGAAGCCTTGTGCCATCACTCTCCCTTTTCCATGTTGACAGGCTGCAGAAGTACATGTGGATTCCAACAACTCAAAGGAGACTCAAGTTACCTCCTGGGCCCTCCCCTGAATCACCCTTTCCTCCGCCCGCTATTGTGCGTGTAGTGAGCTGCCTAAAGGAGGAATGCTCCAGGTCCGCAAAGGGGCCTGTCAATCTTCCGAAAGCCTGCAGGGTTACACCAAGAACTGTGCTTATGTTGCCGTTGGAACGCACTCCGACAGTCTCCTTGAGGGATGGGTGATTCAGGTAAGAGGTGTTAGAAGGAAATATGAGCAGAGTGATTTCCTCACGTTAGCCCACCTCGGGCAAGGAGGCCGACTTCCTTGGAGGGCTGGAGATTCTAGACCTGTGTTCCTGAAGCTGCTGTAGAGCTGAGGAAATGTATCATTCCCAAGGAAGAGTGCAGTGTGTTGCCCCTCACTCGGCAAACACAGGGGTCCTCCAAAGGGCCTACGGGGCTGGATGTTGCTTAACAGGCCCAGGGCATCCTGGGGGTACCCAATATTCTGGAACGGAAACGGGTGCTGACGCGACAGTCCTAGGAGACCTGAAAAGCTTACTACCTTAAACTAAAGCAGAAGAGCCATTAAGGCCTCATGGAGTTGCTGCATGCCTTCCTTTCGGCAAGGGAAATCAGGGCCTTCCTTCGAGGCTAGTGCTCACGTTGACTTTCACTTTACGTATAGGGCAGAGCAGGACGAGCCTCCAAGTAGGAACTGGAAGCCCAAGGTTTCCTTCGCGAAAACTCATTTTCTTCTCTGAGCCATGCCGGCAGTGAGTAAAAGCCCGGTCACAACAATGCTTTTCAGGTAGCTTCGAGGCCACATGAACGGAGCTTTCCAAATGGGAAAACAAGCCTTGTGCCATCAGTCTCCCATTTCTAGGTTGACACGCAGCCTAAGCACATGTCGACGCTAAACGTCCAAAGAGACTCGAGTTACTCACTGGGGCTTTCACTGAATCAAATTGGTTCTTCGACCGGTGTTCTGCGTGCAGTGAAGTGCCTAAACAAAGGATGGGCGAGGGAGACTTAGGGTCCTGTTCATCTTCCACAGGCCTGCGGTGTTACACCAAGAACCGTGTTTGTGTTTTACTTGGAATGCAAGCCGACCACCTCCTTGAGGATGCGTGGCTCTAAGAGTGAAATCTGAAAAGGGATTAGACAGAGAGTGTTTTTCTGTATGGAGTTCGGCTAGGGGAACGAGATTACATCCGTTGCATGTAGGACAGTCTGGAACTGTCTTCCTGAATCCTGTGTAAACCTGAGGTAATCTGGCTCTCCCAAGGAAGTGTGCAGTGGGTTGCATTTCGCTAGCCAACCCGGGGGTGTTCCAAAAGGCCTACGGGGCTGGAAGTTGCTTAACAGGACCAGAGCTTCCTGGCTGTACTCAGTGTTCTGGTACCGAAACGGGGGCTGAAGAAAGGTCCCTAGGAGTCTTGAAAAGCTTACTACCGTGAAACTAAAGCCGAACCGCCATGAAGGCCTCGTGGAGCTGTGGCACGCCTCCAGTTTGGCAAAGCAAATCAGGGCCTTACTTCGAGGCTCGTGCTCCCATTGTGTTTCACTTTAGGTATAGAGCAGAGCAGGATGAGCTTCCAAGTAGGAACTGGAAGCCAAAGGTTTCTTCCGGGCAAACTCATCTTCTTCTCAGAACCATGCCGACAGTGAGGAAAACCACGACAACAACAATGCTTTTCAGGTAGCGTCAAGTCCGCATCAATGGAGCTTTCAAACTGGGAAAAGAAGCCTTGTGCCATCACTCTCCCTTTTCCATGTTGACAGGCTGCAGAAGTACATGTGGATTCCAACAACTCAAAGGAGACTCAAGTTACCTCCTGGGCCCTCCCCTGAATCACCCTTTCCTCCGCCCGCTATTGTGCGTGTAGTGAGCTGCCTAAAGGAGGAATGCTCCAGGTCCGCAAAGGGGCCTGTCAATCTTCCGAAAGCCTGCAGGGTTACACCAAGAACTGTGCTTATGTTTCCCTTGGAACGCACTCCGACAGTCTCCTTGAGGGATGGGTGATTCAGGTAAGAGGTGTTAGAAGGAAATATGAGCAGAGTGATTTCCTCACGTTAGCCCACCTCGGGCAAGGAGGCCGACTTCCTTGGAGGGCTGGAGATTCTAGACCTGTGTTCCTGAAGCTGCTGTAGAGCTGAGGAAATGTATCATTCCCAAGGAAGAGTGCAGTGTGTTGCCCCTCACTCGGCAAACACAGGGGTCCTCCAAAGGGCCTACGGGGCTGGATGTTGCTTAACAGGCCCAGGGCATCCTGGGGGTACCCAATATTCTGGAACGGAAACGGGTGCTGACGCGACAGTCCTAGGAGACCTGAAAAGCTTAGTACCTTAAACTAAAGCAGAAGAGCCATTAAGGCCTCATGGAGTTGCTGCATGCCTTCCTTTCGGCAAGGGAAATCAGGGCCTTCCTTCGAGGCTAGTGCTCACGTTGACTTTCACTTTACGTATAGGGCAGAGCAGGACGAGCCTCCAAGTAGGAACTGGAAGCCCAAGGTTTCCTTCGCGAAAACTCATTTTCTTCTCTGAGCCATGCCGGCAGTGAGTAAAAGCCCGGTCACAACAATGCTTTTCAGGTAGCTTCGAGGCCACATGAACGGAGCTTTCCAAATGGGAAAACAAGCCTTGTGCCATCAGTCTCCCATTTCTAGGTTGACACGCAGCCTAAGCACATGTCGACGCTAAACGTCCAAAGAGACTCGAGTTACTCACTGGGGCTTTCACTGAATCAAATTGGTTCTTCGACCGGTGTTCTGCGTGCAGTGAAGTGCCTAAACAAAGGATGGGCGAGGGAGACTTAGGGTCCTGTTCATCTTCCACAGGCCTGCGGTGTTACACCAAGAACCGTGTTTGTGTTTTACTTGGAATGCAAGCCGACCACCTCCTTGAGGATGCGTGGCTCTAAGAGTGAAATCTGAAAAGGGATTAGACAGAGAGTGTTTTTCTCTATGGAGTTCGGCTAGGGGAACGAGATTACATCCGTTGCATGTAGGACAGTCTGGAACTGTCTTCCTGAATCCTGTGTAAACCTGAGGTAATCTGGCTCTCCCAAGGAATTGTGCAGTGGGTTGCATTTCGCTAGCCAACCCGGGGGTGTTCCAAAAGGCCTACGGGGCTGGAAGTTGCTTAACAGGACCAGAGCTTCCTGGCTGTACTCAGTGTTCTGGTACCGAAACGGGGGCTGAAGAAAGGTCCCTAGGAGTCTTGAAAAGCTTACTACCGTGAAACTAAAGCCGAACCGCGATGAAAGCCTCGTGGAGCTGCGGCACGCCTCCAGTTTGGCAAAGCAAATCAGGGCCTTACTTCGAGGCTCGTGCTCCCATTGTGTTTCACTTTAGGTATAGAGCAGAGTAGGATGAGCTTCCAAGTAGGAACTGGAAGCCAAAGGTTTCTTCCGGGCAAACTCATCTTCTTCTCAGAACCATGCCAACAGTGAGGAAAACCACAACAACGACAATGCTTTTCAGGTAGCGTCAAGTCCGCATCAATGGAGCTTTCAAACTGGGAAAAGAAGCCTTGTGCCATCACTCTCCCTTTTCCATGTTGACAGGCTGCAGAAGTACATGTGGATTCCAACAACTCAAAGGAGACTCAAGTTACCTCCTGGGCCCTCCCCTGAATCACCCTTTCCTCCGCCCGCTATTGTGCGTGTAGTGAGCTGCCTAAAGGAGGAATGCTCCAGGTCCGCAAAGGGGCCTGTCAATCTTCCGAAAGCCTGCAGGGTTACACCAAGAACTGTGCTTATGTTGCCGTTGGAACGCACTCCGACAGTCTCCTTGAGGGATGGGTGATTCAGGTAAGAGGTGTTAGAAGGAAATAT